>NC_064851.1:156216311-156238811 GCF_024139225.1 Suncus etruscus
TCCATGCTTGAGTGGTGAAGCTGGGCCATTGGTGAAGCAGTGGTGGTAGGTGGTGGGAGCACTGGCCTGGCTTCCAGCAGGGTGGGGACTTGGCTCACCCACTCTCACCTCTCTCTTCTGAGATTGCCATTTTCAGCTGCTCAGCCAGTGTATCCATGATTTTTCACTGCTTTGTTTATGTCTTTCAATAATAGAGTGAGTCTATGGAGCTGACTGAATGCAACATGGTGATTGCATTGGCGAGATGTGGTCTGCATTTTCTTTTAATGAAAATTTTTATATTTTATCTCTGGGATCTATGTGTCTTAAACCATTAGAACCCTTGTTTTATGTGGGTGCTTTTGACATGCAGCAGGATAGATGAAGGCAGAGGGAGTTTTATACAGCAATGAGGAAGGACAAAACAACTTCCACATACAACATCAAAGAAGCATCTCACCAGCAACATTTGGACAAAATAAACCAGACATAGGAGGCCTGGGTGTGGCATAATGGCACAAGGATTATCTGGTAAATACAAGGCTCCATGTTTGATCCCTGGTGCCAGCTACATGTACTGAGTGAGTTCAATGAAAGTGGACCTGCTGCTCACTCCTGACAGTCTCCCACTCCAGAAACTGTGCTGTGAAAGAGTGTGGGATATCCCTGCACTGCAATTAGTGTACTTGACAGCCACAACTAAAATCACAGGACTGGGATCAGAGAGATGGGACAGAGGCTAAGGCACTTGCTATGTCTTGTTGACCCAAGTTTGAATCCCCAGCACCATTTTCTGGAGCACCACCTGGGGTCACTCTTGAATGAAGAGCCACTAGCACAGCTGAGCATGACCCACCTCCCTCAAACTACCCCCTATAACAATGTGGGTCCCCCCCCCCCCTGAAAATGCTGCAACTAAAGATAGGTGAGCACTGAAGCCATGTGTTGACTATGGTGAGTACACACATGCACACCATAAGCACTTGTTCCACACCAGTCCTCGCAACCACCACCAAGAGAAGAGAGGGAGAAAAGATTAATTGAATAAAAGGGAAAAAGAACCTAGATGCAAAAGAGTGTTGGTGTATGAATCCATTATTTAAAATTGGAAAATAGCCAAAGCTACCAGAGTTAGGAGTGAGAGAGGCTGGGGAGTGAATGCAAGTGGAACTCTGGAACACAGCATCTGATCTGATATTGATACTAATCATAGTGGGGACTTGCTTTGGGAAAGCTTTGGAGTGGAGCAGCTAATAAGATGACTGTTCATAATAAAATTATTATTAACAATATAATATTTATTATTATTTGATTTTTGGGCCACACCTGGCAGTGCTCAGAGGTTACTTCTGGTGGTGCTTGGGGGACCATATGGGATTCCAGAGATTGAACCCAGTTGTCTGCTTACAAGGTAAATATCCTACTGGTCATGTTATTGCTTTGGCCTCTATTTTTTATTTTTATTGAGACTCTGGTTTCCAATACTATTAGTAACCTTTTTTGCATATATTTTCTACTTTTTTTTGGTTTTGTTTTTGGGTCACACCCGGCGGTGCTCAGGGATTACTCCTGGCTGTCTGCTCAGAAATAGCTCCTGGCAGGCACGGGGAACCATATGGGACACTGGGATTCGAACCAACCACCTTTGGTCCTGGATCGGCTGCTTGCAAGGCAAACGCCGCTGTGCTATCTCTCCGGGCCCTATTTTCTACTTTTTAAGTTTTGAACAAGTGGACAAAAATGGAAACAAGGTTCTTATGGATTCTCAGGGGAAATCTGGTATTGTGTACCTCTGGTGATTTGGTTAGGAAAGTTGGAGAAATTTGCAACATGTACTCATTCTTCAAACCTACTTTATTGCAGTGTTGTGTCAGATTTTACTGGGTTTCAGTCACTGTTTACACCACAATTAGGTGGTGAAACAATCAATAAATCAGTGGCAATTTGAAACAAGGAGGAAAGCAAAGCAAAGCATAACATGATTAGTATCATAGTTCTGCAGCTCTGTATTTTATTGAAAAATAATTGTCGGGCCGGGTAGGTGGTGCTGGAGGTAAGGTGTCTGCCTTGCAAGCGCTAGCCAAGGAAGGGACCGCGGTTCGATCCCCTGGTGTCCCATATGGTCCCCCCAAGCCAGGGGCGATTTCTGAGCACATAGCCAGGAGTAACCCCTGAGCGTCAAACGGGTGTGGCCCAAAAACCAAAAAAAAAAAAAAAATAATTGTCATGCTTCATGGAACAAAGAATTCCTGAGAGGAAATGGAACACTGGACATTGATATCACTGAAAGACAGGAGAGCTACCTAGATAACTTCTTTGCTCTTGATTCCTAGAAGTACCATTGAGTTCTATGGCTGTTTTGTTGTTGTTAGTTCATTTATTGATTTATTTTTTAATTTGTTCAGTGGAAAAGGCAAGGAGAAAGGAAGTCATATAGGCTGGTAAAATTAGTGAAAGACTTCGCATTTGCCAAAATTCATATCTAAATGTAGTTCTATGCCGTTGGTAGACTTTTATTGCTTTTTTTTTGTTTGTTTGTTTGTTTTTGTTTTTTTTTTTGGGTCACACCCCAGCAGTGCTCAGGGGTTACTCCTGGCTTGTAGACTCAGAAATCTCTCCTGGTAGGCTCAGGAGGACCATATGGGATGCCTGGAATTGAACCACCAACTTTCTGCATTGCAAGGCAAATGCCTTACCTCCATGCTATCTCAGGCCCTTTTTATTGCTTTTCTTTTCTTTTCTTTTTTTTTTTTTTTGACTTCTTTTTATTGCTTTTTCTAACAATGCCGATTCTTTCACAGCTGGGGCCTTGTTCAGGCTCATAAACTATCATGGAATGTTATGCTTGATGTTTGAGCTTTTTGTTTTAATTATTTTAGTATTTTGGGGACACATTCATGGCTCAGGGTTTACAGGGCTTACTCTTGGCTCTGTGGTCAGAGTACCACATGGGGTGCCTGAGACTTAACCCAGGTTGCAACAAGTGCCTTACTTGCTGTATGATCCCTTTAGCCCTTAAATTTTTTTTAAAGGAATACTTATCCCAGATTGTAAAAAAATGTATTTTTTAAAAAATCATGAACCTGTAACTTCCAGCTTTTTCTTTTTTTTTGGTTTTTCGGGCCACACCCATTTGATGCTCAGGGGTTACTCCTGGCTAAGCGCTCAGAAATTGCCCCTAGCTTGGGCACCTCATGAAGCTCACCACAAACAGGGATGAGTTTAGTTAGAGAAATAACTACGTTTTGAACAATCCTAATAATAAGAATGTATGAGGGAAATAGAAAGCCTATCTAGAATACAGGCGGGGGTTGGGTGGGGAGGAGGGAGATTTGGGACATTGGTGATGGGAATGTTGCACTGGTGATGGGTGGTGTTCTTTACATAACTGAAACCCAAACACAATCATGTATGTAATAAAGTTGGCTAAATAAAAGAAAAATCATGGACCTCTTAAGCTTAGAATTTTGCTGTCTGAAGTTGAGATGAAAGGCATTGGCGTCATCAGGATATTTTGGGGTAGGGAACCACACTGCTGCTTCACAGAGTTGGGTTTGTAAGCCACTAACCTGGGCCTAAAAGTCTTGAATACCACAAGGATCTTTGATGTTCCATATTACACTTTCAGCTGGATTAAAAAAAAGAAAGAAAGAAACATTGGGGTTATGGTGGCTCACCAGTGTCTGCACCCAGGAATGATTCTTCTGTCAGGGAAAACGTAAATGGTTCTGAGAATTGGGAGCTGGAGTCCTTGCTCTGCCATTCACTGCCCTTCTTGAGAGGTCTCTGAAAAAATGCTCAGATTCTCTGTGAGCCCTTTGTGCTTCCCTTTCCTATTAAAAACTGTGAAGACCTTCTGCCTGGGAATGTGGGGTGGAGCACTGTGAGGTTTGGAGCAAAAAGACAGAGCAGTTTCCTTGTCTCTCAGAGCAGTGACTGTACCTGACTGAACAGAGGTTGGAGCTTTTTGAAGAGCTGGAGTCTCTCCGCATGTCACCTTGTCTTTGAATGCTCTCAGTCACCTTCCTTCTAAGAGTTCAAATAAAGATATATTAGAGATGCTTCAATACATTTATTTGTATATAGATATCCCCTCCTTGACATATAATATGAAAACAATAATGATCTAGCATATTTTTAGGAGATAAAAGTTATCTCACTGCTCTGTTGTATAAAATACAAGACCCTTCCAAAGTATAGCTTTGCCCTGCCCTGCCCTTGCCCTGCCAGAGACTGTCAGTTAGCACAGGCTGCAGAGAGCAAGCAGGAACACTTTAAGGAACTGATTCCAGGAGCAGAATTCTCTCATGGCCTTCAACCACAAATGGACTTTCCTCGGGGTCTCATTCAAAAGCTACATCTGGGACCTCTATTTTGTGGCCTTTGAAGGTTATGTATCTTCATTTAGGACTTAGAAGTAAATATATATTTTAAAAGCCATCAGAAGGAAGCAATTTGTCTTGGCAACAGTGGACCTGATCTTTAGAAAAAGAGCACAGTTCATGTTTTCCAACAAAAGCTAAAGATGATGAATGAAATGCCCAGGGCTAAGAAGGCCTTTTCACAGAAGAGAGGGCTATCTTTGGAAGGATTTTAAACACACACACACACACACACACACACACACACACACACACTGGCTAAGGAGTTGGCATTGGTGACTTTTTCATAGGATGCTTCAGAAGAAAAAAAACAAACAAACCAATATTGTAGCTTGCAAGTCTAAAGGAGGTCATCTTAGGATGCTAAAAGGACATATCTTACAGATTTTATATTCTTAGGTTTTTGTCAAAAGGGCTAAGAATCCTCCTTGAATGCTTGTAAATCCTAAAACACATGAATATTGACATATAAAGATGGTTGTTAAGTGAGGGAATGCACAAGTTTTGAGCTTTTTTTGTTGAAAGGTAATTTACTACCTAAACACTTTTGTATATGTAGGCATTCATTGCCATCTAGAAAGAGGGTTGAGACTTGTAAAAATGAAGTTTGGTTTTACTATGGGTCCAGAATCATGGTCATAGTGAGGACTCAAAGGGCTGCAGTTCATGATTTGCAGGAAGCCTGGTTTCAGTCCCCTAATCAGATGGCTTGAAATTGTCCCTGAGCATCACTGGTTGTGCCATTTCCCAAACAACAACTAGAGAATTCAAATTTTGCTAGCTAAATTCTGACTATATTGTCAGTTTATATTAGTTTTTGTTCTAACAAACCAGCAAAACAAACCAAACATCAAGTTCTGACACCAAAATACATGCAGAAGAACATAGGCAGCACAGCCCTTGCTCTAAGCCTCAGCTCTGAGGATCTAACTCCACTGGTAAAAGAAAGAAAAGAAAATATAGAGAGGGACTACATGAAGCTGTAAAGCTCTTTCGTGGAGTAAAAGAAACCACCACAATAAAAGGCCACCTGATAACTGGGAGAAGGTAATTAACATGTGACATGTTCAGAGAAGTTATTATGCCCCAAATATAATGAAGTCATACTGATCATCAACAACAAATAAGCAACCCAATCAAAATAGCAGATACTTTTCCAAAGAAGCTGTAGACAGCCAATGTGAATTAAGAAGATCCCATGGGGCCAGCGAGATGGCGCTAGAGGTAAGGTGTCTGCCTTGCAAGCGCTAGCCAAGGATCAGGACTGCGGTTCGATCCCCGGCATCCCATATGGTCCCCCCAAGCCAGGGGCAATTTCTGAGCACTTAGCCAGGAGTAACCCAGGAGCCTCAAACGGGTGTGGCCCAAAAAAACCAAAAAAAAAAAAAAAAAAAGAAGATCCCATTACCACTTATTATTAGAAAAATGCAAATCAAAACTGTGATATGACCTCACAACTGTGACATTGCTTACATAAACTGGCCAGGGTTGGAAGAGAGTTCAAAGAGGTGAGTACATGCCTGTAGGCTCTAGTAAAAAGACTTGACCCGTGGCACTGAAGGGGTCACCAGCACTAGCAATAGTTATAGCCCAGGGGACATTATATAGCACCAATGTGCCCAAGCAGCATAGCATTTCTGAGCTGAGCACTCAACCATCAAGCTAAGCTTTGCTAGGAATTGGATCCAAGTCTTTGAACACTACTAGAGAACAAGCCCCAAAAGACTGGAAACAAAAAATTGGTTATCAAGTTTCTCTCCTTCGCTTTCTTTGTGAGTTTTGTCAGTGGTTTATCAATCTTGTTTATTTTTTCAAAGAACCAACAAACACTCCTAAAATTCATTTGGAACAATAAACACCCATGAATAGTTAAAGCATTCCTTAGGAAAAGGAATATGGAAGGCATTACTTTCCCCAATTTTAAATTATATTACAAAGCAATAGTTATTAAAACAGCATGGTATTGGAATAAATATAGAAGCACATTTTTTTTCTTTTTGTTTTGGGCTCGTGGTTATTCTTTGGTTGTTGTCTTTATTGCTGTAGTGCTTTTTGGTTTATTTTTTGTCATTCTAGTTTTTGTTTTTTTTTTTCTTGTCTATCTGTTTTTTGTTATGTATTTCTTCCTTTTCTTCTCTTAAATTAATATTTATGACCTCTAGAAGGAAAACCTCCCATTTTTTGTTTGTTTTTGCTTTTATTTTTTTTTTTAAGCTGAATCACATAACTTGAATCATCTTGTTCTGCCTCATAAATTGAGGGGGAAAATGGATGGTACCAAGACCAAACAGTTGTATGAACATTGAGTAGAAATAAAAAATATGATCAGACTTAAACACCAAATCCAAAGCCACAACAATAGAATTGATTACCCAATCTACATACAAGCTAGACACAGAAGGGACCACTTATATGAGCAGCCCAAGGGGGCAAAGGAGGGGGATATGGGATGCATGCTGGGAACAGGGATGGAGGGAGGACAACATTGGTGGTGGAAATGTCCCTGATTCAATGTCCACTATGTACCTAAAGTATTACTGTAAAAGATTTGTAATTCACTTTGGTCACAATAAAAATTATTAAAAAATAAAAAGGATAGATCCTCAGATCAATGGAATAGATTTGAGGATTCAAGAGAATGTTCCCCAGGCATACAATCAACTAAGCTTTGATAAAGGGGCAAGGAATCCAAAATGGAGCAAGGAAAGCCTCTTCAACAAGTGGTGTTGGCACAACTGGTTAGCCACTTGCAAAAAAGCGAACTCAGACCGCCCAGCTAACACTAAATATAGATTTATTTTTATTGTGTATGGTATTAGGTATTGTGTGCCCTCCCAATGGTGGTCAGGGGCTACTCCCAATTCTATTCCCAGTAGTGCTCAAGGGATCATATATAGTATAGGGCTTAAACCTGGACATATTGGATATAAAGGGTATGCTCAGGTCTTTTGGAATTATCTCTCTGATTCTCACTACTACTTTATATAAAGAAAGTTTACTGATCAGAATCACATTGAACACCCTATAGAATGATAAGAAAAATTTGCCACACCATATATCAGATAAAAGGCTAATATTCAAATTACATAAAGCACTAAAAATTCTCAAAATTACAATAAAAAAATTCAACATCTAAAGCTTGAGTGATAATACAACAGGTAGAGCATTTGCCTTGTATGCAACTGACCTGGGTTCAATCCCTGGCATTCCATGTGGTCCCCTAACCTACCAGAAATGATTTCTGAGTGCAGAGCCAGGAGTAACCCTAGTGCCACTAGGCATGGCTCAAAAATAAAAAACAAGCAAACAATAATTCAACATCCTTATTAAAACTAATGAGGAGAAGTGGTGAACAGACACTTCCTCAAAGAAGACATACACAGAGCCAGTAGGTAAATACAAGATGAACAAGGACAATAAATGTTATCTCACATCATGATATTGGTCCAATATCAAAAAAAACCAAAAACAAGTGCTGGAGTTGCAGTGAAAAAGGAATCCTCATTCTATTGTCAGTGGCAATGTCATCTGGTCATCCATTTATGGAAATTGATATATTTCTCATGATATGGTAACCTTTCAAAATATGAAGAATAGCACTCCCATATGACTTATTGATTCTGCTTCTTAGCATAACCCTAAGAGCAAAAAGACATTAACTTGAAAAGATATAGGCATAACTGAATTCATTTTTAGTGCTAAATTCAATCACCATTATGTGGAAACATGCCAAATGTCTAGCAGTGGATGAATGGATAAAGAATTGTGCTATATATAACACATAACACAAATGCACAATGTACTATATAATTGTTATAGACATGTATGTATACACACAGATATGGGGTGATCTCAGTCATCTGTGAAATAAAAAGAAACAAGTAGATAATATCAGATGATGACAAGCCTTTGGCCCTTACAGAACTGAAATTACCAAGCAGTGTAGGAATGAGAAGGAGGAGAGAAAAAGGAAGAAGTCGACCTAAGGAGAGTTGTGGAGGGGTTTGGGCCTCTTTGGAAGTGAAGATGCCACAGTGTTGTGCATGAAAACCATGAGTTAGTGCAGTTACAATCATGTTATTTAAACTTAAAAAATCGTCAAAGTACTCGAGACACTTTACCTTGAAGCCTGGCTGTATTGGATCCTGTGACCTAGCTTCCCATTTCCCCACTGATGCTCATATTGCTCAGCCATGCATCTCTGTCTGTTAGGGCACACAGTCCGAGGCTCTTCTGACCACGCCCATGCATACCTACCGATCTTTCCATATTACACACCCACTAAATATATTTATCTAAAAAAATACAGGGCAAGGAAAAACAACCCAAAGAGGAAAGGGAGAACAGGTAAAAATCAACCATAATACTGACATTAATCTAGAAGAGGCATGGTTGCCATTTTGTGTATGCCACTCCAAGGTGATCAAAACAGATCATCCTTGAACAACTACATAGCATAGACTGTTTCGCTTCATTATTCTATTTTTTTTTCATAGTTTTGGGATAGACTACAGGTCTCAAAATGGAAGCCCTTTACTGACCCATGAGTTCCATCCTTGGCTCAGCATAGAACATTTTAGAACCCGCTTCTCTTCTGTGAGATGCAAACACATTTCACTACCATCAAGAACCTTCCTCAAACCAGCAGAGAAGGCTGGATGTCATTCATTTTCACGGATGTACAAACCCCTCGGCTTCATGTTCTCATCCCTAACTTTCTGCAATACCAATGACAGTCTTGAGACTACCTGTGGCTACATCACTTGCACAGTCACAACTGCTTCTGAAGCTAAATTTTGGGGTGGTTTTGAGGTGAAAGCAGAAGCAGGGATTTTAGTTCTCTTAGATGGAGGACCAGGTGTTCCACTGATAGGGCCCAGTGAGGCAAATCAAAACAAATCCCTGGAGTATGGCCCTATTGCTTGTCCACCTCATCCCAGGCCCCTTGTTTCTCAGACAGACTTTTCTGCCCTCAAATCCCACAAAGAAGCTCTACAGATCTCCTGGGTGGAGAGAAAAAAAAAGGCAATTACAGGATAAAGCAATACTCTAATAGCAAATTCACCTGACAGGAGGTGACACCCTGGCTGGGATGTCCTGACACTCTGCACAGCTCAAAGCCAGGGAGGTGAAGCTCATCAAGCATCCTCATCGGTTTTCTGAAACGATGTGTTCCAGGGCTTCAGCTCTAGGAGTGCCAACATGTTTGTGCAGAAGGAGGCTCAGATTGAAGGCACCCATCCAATTGGCAGATGTCCCACCACTAGAAGCAAAATAATCAATAGATTGGCTTCTTAACTGGTTCAGTGAAAGAGAGCAAGGGAAGGAAGAAGAAAGGCATCTTTTTTAGAAGCAAATTCTGACAGTGCTGGTTGTATGGCAGTGCTGAGAACCAATTAGTGGTTACTCTTGAGCTCATGAGGGCTCAAATCAGGGTTTTTAAAAATAATCTATTCGAGGGGTCGAGTGCAGTGATAGGGCATTTGCCTTGCACCCGTGACACAGGACGGACCCTGGGTTCGATTCCCAGACAATCCAATATTGTCCCCCAAGCCCAGGCGCAATTTCTGAGTGCATAGCCAGGATCAATCCCTGAGTACCACCAGTTGTGGCCCAAAAAACCAAGAAAAAAAAGTTATTAGGGGGCAGAGCAATAGTACAGGGGATAGGTGTGTTTATTTGCCTTGCATGTGGCCAATTCATATTTAATGCCCAGCACCCTATATAGTCTCTTGTACACAGCCAAGAGTAATCCTGAGCACAGAGTCAAGAGAAAGCCCAGAGCACTGCCAGGTTATTAAAAAAATTGCAGCAGTAGTATATATATAGTATAGTATAGGGACCTTGCTTTGCACATAAGCAATTTAGATCTGATCCTCCAGCATAATATATGGTATCCTGAACCTGCCAGGGAGTGGTCACTGAACATAAGAGCCAGAATAAAGCCCTGAGCATCACCAGATATGGCCATTCTCCCCATATCATATGTCAGGAATTGTCTCTGTCCCCCTTTTTTAGGAATAGACTTGAATCAAACCTGACCTTCATAGTGGAGGGGTTACCACAGGTAGTGAGCCCTCAGGTCAATTTGGATCTAAACCTGCTTTTCAGTCTTGAAACATCTCCTGCCCAAAACAGATCCCCAAATCCACACACGTAAAACTTCTACAGGTGAGACCACCTGAGGACGCAGGGGCAGGGGCTGTGTAGTAAAAGAATCAAAAGTGAAAAATGCAAAGCTGTTCAGTTTTTGACAAGAGTTGGTGTTTTAACCAGACAAATAAAATATCCTAAACCCTTTCTAGATGCTTGATATCAAAAGAACTACTTTTTTTTTTTTTTTTTTTTTTTGGTTTTTGGGTCACACCAGGCAGTGCTCAGGGGTTATTCCTGGCTCCAGGCTCAGAAATTGCTCCTGGCAGGCACAGGGGACCATATGGGACGCCGGGATGTCGAACCGATGACCCTCCTGCATGAAAGGCAAACGCTTTACCCTCCATGCTATCTCTCCGGCCCTACTACTTTTTAGGTTACCCATGATATATAGACACACTCTACATAAATAGAAATGTTCTGTTTTGTTTCGAACTTCAAAATAGCAGTGTTTCCATGGCAGAAAACAAAGTTGACCTTCTATTGTCTCTGAGGATTATTACAATAATGTCCTTAATTTTTCTTAAAACTCATAGATGAGTGAGACTATTCTGTGCCTATCTCTCTCCCTCTGACTTACTTCACTCAACATAATAGAGTTACGGGGCTGGGAGGGCCAGAAGGACTGGCTCACAAATTTGAAGCTCACCACAAAGAGTGGTGAAATGCTGTTAGGGAAATAACTACACTAACAGCTGGCATGACAATGTTAAAGAATGAGAGAAGCTGAATGCCTGTCACGAATACAGGCAGGATGGGAAGAGGGGGCATTGGTGGTGGGAATGTTGCACTGGAGAAGGGGGGTGTTCTGTTTATGACTGACACCCAACTACAAACATGCTTGTAATTCATGATGCTAAATAATAAAAAAAGAAAAAAAGTTGATAAACTAAAAGAGGGGGATGAAAAATTATTCCCCAGTTGATTGGGGGACCAGTTTTAGCAATGTTTTAGACAACTGTTTGTCTGATGGATAGTTTTGTACTCCAGGTGACAACAAGGTGGCTGGGGGTGGGAGTAAGGGGTGTCATACAGAGCTAGGGATGGAACTTGCAGGGATTGGGGGACCAGTTTGATAAACATTTCTGTTGAACCTGAATTGGGCATTACTTATACATTACATGTCAATTGCAATTCTTGAATTTTTAGTCTTATATTTTTTATTTTATTTTATTTTTGTTTTTGGCTTTTGGGGTCACACCTGGCAGTACTCAGGGATTACTCCTGGCTCTGGCAGGCTCAAGGGACCATATGAGATGCCGGGATTTGAACCAGGGTCCTTCCTGTGTTGGCCACGTGAAAGGCAAATGCCTTACCACTGTGCTATCATTCTGTCCCCAGTCTTACACTTTTAATAGTAAATTTTTAAAATAATATCTTTATTTAAGCACCATGATTTATTAGTAACATATTTGAGAGGGAGGGTTGGGGCCACACCTGGAGGTGCTCAGGGGTTATTCCTAGTTCTGCATTCAGGAATTACTCTTGATGGTTCTCAGGCAATGCTATGGGATACTAGGAATCAAACTCAAGTCAGCCATGTGCATGTCTTACCTACCTGTTATACTATTGCTTCAGTCCCAGTAGCATGCTTTTTAATAAAAAATATAAACATTAAAATAATTTATGTGTTATGACAGAATCTGTGCATAGCCTCAGGTATATTTTAAAGGAGGAAATGTTCAATTCTTCTTTGGAAAATAGTTAACTGTAATGATACAGTTGTAATTCATAAACATAAAGCTGAGTCTGGATATGAGTTGCAAAAGAAGATGCATATGGTACTACCAGGCTTAAATTTCCAAAGCCATATAGACATCATGACACTTAAGACTGCACTGGAAAGGAGAAAATAAGAGGCCATTTTTTTAGTGAGAGAGCACAGAAATTAAGGCACATACCTGGCATGTGACCCACTATGGTTCAATTCTAGGTACCCTGCGGGGGACAGCTCTGAGCATCCAGAGATGTACCCTAGAATCAATGCAGCATATCCTCAAGCCCCCATTTTGAACCATAGGCCCAAGAATCACAGATACATAATAGTCATGTATTAAGAATACATGCATACAGAGCAAATACCCTGGGTATGAAGACAGAGTGTCACTTCAGTGAAATTCCTAGGTTTTTAAAGAGTGGCATGCTCAAATCTCACTCCTGAGCTTTATGGCACAGTGCTTTGGGATTCTAAAATATAAATCTTAACCATCTAGCGTTTCTCTTACAAAATGTAATTTTCCTCACTCCCTGGAGCCTCTAATAAAAAGAGGTTAATAATAAGCAAGGGCAGTGCTGTTTGGAAAATTTATTAAAAGATTCCCCACATGCATTTTACACCAATGAATCCCTACAGTGTAGGGGAACTGGAAATTTCCAAACATAAAGCCTCCACTTTTTAAGGTTCAACTGCTTTAATATATAACAGCATATTTAAATAATAATGATCAATTAATAATCAATCAATCAACGTGCTGAAACGGCATTTATCAACACGCACGCAATTTTCAAGGTCAGTCTTTTCACAATAAAATGCTGCCCACCTTGTGCTCATATTCTTTACTACTGCAGGAAAATTCAGGGAAAGGTTAGAATTTTTCTGGGCAGTGATTTTATTGGAGGATAAACTGAAACATATTTTCCATAAAATAAAAAATATAATGAATCACAGAGCTCTTGGAATTCTTTTACACTTCGATGCTCTTCATAGCATTACAAATGATGAATGTGATCCAGGGCATGTCTGTCCATTAATTAGTGTATGATGAAAAACTCTTCTCTGTTCCAGATATTAGAAATACATCCACTATCACAAGCATCATGATGTTTTGGCAAGAGCAATCACCAGAATTTCTATGTTAGTCATGTTTGGAGTCCTGAAGGAGAACCAGAAAATAAAATTGAAAGCGAGAACATGAAAGATTGTGGAGGAAGTTGAAAAAAAAATTCGACTCTATCTCTGTTCTATCTCTGGGCTGAAGAGATAGAACAGAGATTGAGGAGCCTGCTTTTCAGATGATCAACTCCAGTTCAATCTTTGGACTCAATAGGAGTTACTCTGAGCACAGAGACAGGAGTAAGCTCTGAAGCACTGTCAAGAGTGAGCACCCCCCCAATGCCACTCTCCAGTCATCCGATCCCAAAGGGGTTTTGTACGTCAAAACAAGTGAGGGAGGGGCCAGAATGGTGGCACAAGGGGTAAGGCGTCTGCCTTGTCCTGCGCTAGTCTAGGATGGACCTCGGTTTTTGATTTCCCCTGGCATCCCATATGGTCCCCCAAGCAGGAGCGATTCTGAGCGCATAGCCAGGAATAACCACCTACCTGAGTGTCACTGGGTGTGGCAAAAACAACAATACCCCCCCCAAAAAAAACCCCAAAAACTGAGAGGAGAGGAGAGAGAGAGAGAGAGCTGAGAGAGAGAGATGAGAGAGAGAGAGAGAGAGAGAGAGAGAGAGAGATAGAGAGAGAGAGAGTTAGTTGTGTGTGTGTATGCAGGGTGAGTTTTTCTTAGCTGGTAGAAATTTTTGTTAACCAGGAAATAAAAACAGCAACAAAGATTTCTGACATTTCTTTGGAAACTGGAATCTCTAGGGGTTTGTGAAGCTTTTGGCCAGGACGTTTTCTTATTCAATTTGTTCTGGGTTTCATAGCAAGTTTCCTTCATTTACCCAGCCTAGAACCTGGAACCATTTGCATTTGTGACGTCTGTCCTACTAAAATATAAAATCAAGGCTTTTTGTGTTGGAAAAGGGACAGGAGAGTACTTTGTCTACTGGCTTTGTTTTCAAGAAATGAAAGCATGCACGTGGTTGTCTCAAGGTCTCATCTTCTGGCAGAATCAGGACTAGTGCCCAGAACCTTAGGGTTGGCCCATCTTTACCTGGATGGAGATGATTTAGACTTTGGCTGACCTCATTACAAGTCACTTATACGTCTGCCACATTGTACAAAGCCACAGGTTTGGACATTTAACTTCCATAGGCTGGAAGAGATGCTAACTTAGCTTTTAAACATTGTATGTTCAAAGAACATAAGAGCATAATAAGGCAAAAAAAAAATCTTGCCTTGTTGACTCCAGATAAATGTGGGAGTTTCTAGACTACCTCACAATTGGGCTCTATTTACTTTATATCCATGACAACAAATAAATTTAGGGGGCCAGAGAAATAGCTTAATGGGCTGAATGCCGATTTTGCATTACAATACATAGACCCTTGAGAACTGCCAGAAACTATCCCAGAGCACTGAGCTGCAAGTAGCCCCCCAAGCATCACCATCAGGGATGGTCCCCAAAACAAACAACAAAAACTACGCTAACTTGCACTTATACATTTCGTGTTCACTAGCCATAACCTGACTTTTAACTACCATGATTGTGTAGTCCATGTATAGAACCATCCTATTCCTATAGAAAGTCCTTTTGGGGGGCCGGAGATATAGCACAGTGATGTTTGCCATGCAAGCAGCCAATGCAGGACCTAAGGTGGTTGGTTCGAAACCTGGTGTTCCATATGGTCCCCCGTGCCTGCCAGGAGCTATTTCTGAGCAGACAGCCAGGAGCAACCCCTGAGCACAGCCGGCATGACCCAAAAACCAAAAAAACAAAAAAGTCCTTTTGGATAGACTTGATGTCAAAGATGGTTATTTTGGAGAACTTTCTTATATACCCTTATATGGCAAACTTTTCCAAAATAATAAATAAAATAAAGCAGAATTAATTACTGCACCAGAGTTGGGGAATTCTAGCTGGTGAATGCTCACTTTCAAAGGCAGATATGGAAATAATTAATTTCCATGTGAAAGGGAAGAATAAAATAAGTCCCACAGGAAGTGCTTCTGGAATGTTTAGGCATACAATGGATAGTGGCTGGAGTTAGATTTTTCCATTTGTTTTGGGCCACACCTAGTCATGCTGAGAGGTACCATTTATTTTGGGTGATTTGTGCTCTGAAAACACCTTACCTGCTGTACTATTTCTTCAGTCTCTGGAATTGCACCTTTAAGTCTGATCTTTTTGATGGTCTGACCTCCGACAGATTTTTTTGTTCTTGCAAGATCTGGTCACTCAGCCTCCCTTCCACCCCCTGGGGGGGGCACCTCCATTGCTTCTTCATTTCCTTTTTCATAATAATTAAAACGTTGTTGCTGTTGTTTTTGGAGAGCATTTTGTTTGCTTGCATTCCACCAAATCCAAATTAGTGTGATGTTGTAAATTTGGATGTTCTAAGGAAATGGAATAAGATCTGTAAGGTGGGAGAAGCAAGAGTGATTTATCCAAGAGCAAAACAAATGGAAAAAATAAAAGAGAACGAAGGAAACCATAGCAACGCCTAGAGCTTGAGCAAGCCCTGCAGAATTTGCACTTGGTCAGAGCACTGAAAGACTAAAGGCTTTGTATCAACCCACAACATTCATATTTGGTTCTGTGACTCTAACTCTGGGGCTGACACATCTAGGATTTCCTATCGCTGGGCCATATGCCCCTTTCTTCTTGACCCCAGTTTAGTTTAGAACCTAATTTTCTGCCCTCAAAGTCATCCTGTAGCATCTGACTTCCCCCTTAGCCTTGCCCCTCTCTAAATTTGCTCACATCTTCAACTGAACAAACTCCCAGCATTTGCTGATGACTTTTCTTGCTTCTCTCTTCTCTTCTCTTCTCTTCTCTCCTCTCCTCTCCTCTCCTCTCCTCTCCTCTCCTCTCCTCTCCTCTCCTCTCCTCTCCTCTCCTCTCCTCTCCTCTCCTCTCCTCTCCTCTCCTCTCCTCTCCTCTCCTCTCCTCTCCTCTCCTCCTCTCCTCTCCTCTCCTCTCCTCTCCTCTCCTCTCCTCTCCTCTCCTCTCCTCTCCTCTCCTCTCCTCTCCTCCTCTCCTCTCCCTCCTCCTCCCCCTCTCCTCTCCCCTCCCCTCCCCTCCCCTCCCCTCCCCTCCTCCCTCCCCTCCTCTCCTCTCTCCTCCTCTCCCCTCCCCTCCTCTCCCCTCCCCTCCCCTCCCCTCTCCTCTCCCCTCCCCTCCCCTTCTCTCCTCGCCCCTCCCCTCCCCTCCCCTTCTTTCCTCTCCCCTCCCCTCTCCTCTCCCCTTCTCTCCTCTCCCGGCCACTCCTCTCCCCTCTCCTCTCCCGGCCACTCCTCTCCCCTTCTCTCCTCTCCCGGCCACTCCTCTCCCCTTCTCTCCTCTCCCGGCCACTCCTCTCCCCTTCTCTCCTCTCCCCTCCCTCTCCTCTCCTCTCCTGTCCTGTCCTCTTTCTCCTCTCCTCTCCTCTCCTCTCCTCTCCTCTCCTCTCCTCTCCTCTCCTCTCCTCTCCTCTCCTCTCCTCTCCTCCTCTCCCCTCCTGTCCTCTCCTCCTCTCCTCTCCTCTCCCCTTCTCCTCTCCTTTCCTCCTCTCCTGTACTCCCCTCCTCTCCTCTCCTCTCCTCTTCTCCTCTCCTATCCTCTCCTCTCCTCTCCTCTCCTCTCCTCTCCTCTCCTCTCCTCTCCTCTCTCCTCTCCTCTCCTCTCTCCTCTCCTCCCCTCCCCTCCCCTCTCCTCTCCTCTCCCCTCCCCTTCTCTCCTCCCTCTCCCCTCCCCTCCCCTTCTCTCCTCTCCCCTCCCCTCCCCTCTCCTCTCCTCTCCTCTCCTGTCCTCTTCTCTTCTCCCCTCCCCTCTTCTCTCCTCTCCTTTCCTCTCCTGTCCTCTTCTCTTCTCTTCTCTTCTCTTCTCTTCTCTTCTCTTCTCTTCTCTTCTTCCTCTCTTCTCCTCTCCTCTCCTCCCCTCCCCTCCCCTCTCCTCTCTCCTCTCCTCTCCTCTCCCCTCCCCTCCCCTCCCTCCCCTCCTCTCCCCTCCCCTCCCCTCGTCTCCCCTCCCCTCCCCCTCCCCTTCTCTCCTCTCCCGCGTGGTCCTCTCCCCTTCTCTCCTCTCCCCTCCCCTCCCCTCTCCTCTCCTCTCCTCCTCTCTCTCTCCTCTCCTCTCTTCTTCTCCCTCCCCCTTCTCTCCTCTCCTTCTCTCCTGTCCTCTCTCTCCTGTCCTCTTCTCTTCTCTTCTCTTCCTCTTCTCTTCTCTTCTTCTTCCTCTTCTCTTCTCTTCTTCTCTTCTCTTCTCTCTCTTCTCTTTCTTCCTCTCTTCTCCTCTACTCTCCTCCCCTCCCCCTCACCTCTCCTCTCCTCCCCATTCCTTCCTCTTCTTTCCTCTCCTCTCCTCTCCTCTCTCCTCTCCTCTCCTCTCTTCTCTCCTCTTCTGTTCTCTTCTCCTCTTCCTCTCTTCTCATCTCGTCTCTTTTCTTCTCTTTCTTTCCTTTTCATTCATTTCTCTTTTATCTTTTCTTTCTTCTTTTATGGATTATTCCTTGCTTAGAGTTTATGGGCCACTCTGGCAGTGCTTAGGAGACCAGTCAGTGCCATGGATCCACCCAGACCTCTCTCTGGCAAAGCAAATGCTCAGGCCACTGAGATCTCTCTGACCTTGCTTTATAATTTTATTTTATGTAATTAATCAATGGGGTATTGAGCCACACTTGATGGTGCTCAGGGGTTACTCCTGACTCTGAGCTCAGGAGTGGTCCTTGGGCAGTGCTCAAGAGACTATATATATATATATATATACTATATATATTTATATATATATATATATATATATATATATATATATATGATTGCTGCTGGGGATCTGAACCAAGTCATGGCTGCTGAATGTAAGGCCCTGATTTTTTATCTCTTCTACTATCTTTTCTGCTTGTATTTATAGATTTGAACCATAGACTTGCCCATGTACCTTGGGAAACTCAGTATATATAAGATCACTTCGAACTTTTACAAACTCTATAGTCATTTATTCACACCTTACATGGAGATGCTTAGATGTACAATGTGAAATTTAGGGCTGCAGTTTTAAAATCTAAGATTTAGAATTAACTGTAACCTAAATGTTGAGGTTAGATGTGCCTTTGCTTAGAGATAACATTGCTTTGGCTTCTGTTCTCTGCTTGCTTGAGGAAATTAACTGCTATAAGCATGGCTTTGCTGTGAACCTAAGTGCAGCCATGACAGGTTGTAGTTTTAAGGTATTAAGATGAGGCCTAGAACAGCCATTTCCTGGAACCAGACACTAGGGGGTAAATGCCAGAAAAATGCATCCATATAAGGCTAAACAGCTGCTGGCAGATGGCTAGATGACAATTGTACCCTAGGTCTGCAGCAAAGAACAGATAGCCAGATGACACTATGCCCTGAATCGGGGAGGGGGTCGGGGGGGTGCTCAGCCCACCCAGCTGTCTGTCTGATGCTACATTTGAACTATAATCAATCTTAGCCCAAATTTGTGCTAAGGACCAATAATTTTAAAAATCTACTACCCAGAGGAGGGAATCCCCTAGACTGAGTCCTAGTTATCTTTTCTTCTGTGAATCATTCTCCTTTTTTAAAGAGATGTTGGACCCCAATATGCTGGAATAAGCTCCCTTGCATTTATATTACTGACTGTCTACTGATGGTCTTTTGGGTGGCGGATCCTGAGTTCCAGACTTAACAGCAGTTGTAAACCAAGCCTGGATAAGAGAATGGGGAGTATTTTGATATAGGCTCAGGAACCTCCAATGACCAAACACACTACTTGGCTGGAAGTGTTTTATTTATGTTCCCAGAAGTTTTCACTGTCTTTCCCTGATTCCTTAAGACCTCAGGTTTGACATGTTTTTGTTAACTGCTGACACATTTTCTAACCAGGGCAGATGGGTCTGTGGAAACAATGGCTGTGTTTTTCCAGTAGACTATTGGGGATTGCAGTTGAGTTTTTTGCATTCAAGCAAGGGCAACTGTTCCCTCTGAAGTGGCCAGCACACAGAGACAGGACATCTTTATATCATAGTATCCCAAGGTCAGAAAAGGGACATATACAGTTTGACTCAAAATGCTGCACACATGATGGTAAAGTTTTCTGGGAAAGGACTGACAAACTAAAGGCATTTTTGTGAGCTAGAAATGTTAGTTTGAAACTGGAGAGATAGTAGGCTTACCTGGCATGATTCAACCCATGAGGCATGAGTTCAATCTCTGGCATCCTATATGGTCCTCTGAGCCTGGCAGAAATAATTCCTGAGTGCAAGAACCCTGAGCACTGCTGGGTGTGGCCCTAAACAAAAAAATATTGTTAGTTTGTGTGCTGGAATCTCTTGTTGTGAAATCACCCTCCAATTTCATATTAATTTATCTATCCCCACCCCATCCCATTCTTGACTACATACAATTCTAAAAAAACCCTAAAATACCTTGCAGCAAAAAAGGATTCTTAGTAACTTGAGCATAATCATACTAGTATGGCTTGGTTGCTATGATCCTATGAACTTTTTTACTTATTCTCTTCTGCTTTATTGATTTTGTAAATGAGGAAAACTTGCTTTGATTTCCACTTGGGGAATTAACAATCAAACTCAAACCCAAGTCATGAATATTGGGACAAATAAATCAATAACAATAAAATGGTTTTCTATTTAGGGCTTCTTTGTGATTAAAATTTATTATTATTTGAGAGTTCCAAAATGGAAAGGTTCCCCCCAAATAATCTACATGTTCATATTGTTTGCTTATTTTTAGGCCACATCCGGTGTAGTGATTCGTGATCATTTCTGGTAGGGCTCTGGGATAGACCAGTGTCAGTTATATGGAAGGAAAATAGCTTAAGTTCTTTACTATCTCTCCAGCTCATAATAAAAATTATTCTGAGAGCCCAATATCATCAGTCACTGTGTGATTCAGATAGAATTAAATAAAATAAATAAAACTGATAAGAAGAAAATAGGGAGAAGCCTACTTGGGGTTTTAGAGATCTGTCCATTTGGACTGTACTGTTCATGTTATCAGATGAAGGCTGCAGTGATATTAATTCTTGGTGCTGGGAACACCTAATGGCATTGGACAAGGACAGCTGCAATATAATGTAATGTTTCTGTCCTCCATTTCATGCACTACCTGATTTTTTCCCCCTCTCCCTGTAACATTGATTGATTCGGTAACGTAGAATGTTTGCTTTCCAGCTGGCAGATCTAATTGTAAATAAACAGCTGCTAGCTGCATTTAGACAGTGGATGATGTTGGCAGGTACAAGAGCAGGGTGTGCAGGATGATTTAAGGCCTGAGCAGCCGAGTGTGTGGGAGGCTGGGGAGCAGAAGCTGAAGAAAGACTTTGGGAACAAAGCCGTCTGGGCTCAGCAGCGTCACAAGGCCAAGTGCTGAAATTTTAACACAGCATGGAAACTCATATACACATGTGCGGGCATGAAAGGGCCAAGAATTTGTCTTAAATGTGAGAGAAATAGAGGCCCTCCACCATCCAGAAGCCTCTAGTTTTAAAGAATAAAATTAGATATTCGATGAGCGTTTCTTTCTCTAGAAAAGGGAGATTTGAGTATTCTCTCCAAAAACCACAAGATGCTGAGTGCATACAAGAGGCATTCTTGGTGGCCTGCATGGTGATGTGAGAAGAGTCACACAGCATTAAACAAAAATGCCCAGACTAAGGTCCAATGATGGCTCAAAGGCCTTGGCCTCTGGCTAAGGCTGGAAGTTCATTCTCTGACACGTGTGTCCAGGCTGACCAAGCAGCACCAATATTGAGGATCTGCTGTGTCTTCTCAAACTTCCTGAACTCAGTTGTGTATTGTGTGTACAGTATGTGAAGGCCAAAACCAGGCACATCAATCCTGCAAGTACCCCAACCAAGATGCGAGCACTTCCCTTGAAAAATGCTAGGACATAAGTTATGAAATGATATGTTCAGACATGGGATGGATGTTTGCAGAGAGGTGAGGATGTTTGGCCTTTGGGAGGTTTGTTGCAAGATAACAGCTGTTAGTTGTTACCACTGGTATACTGGGGGAGCACTGTGTGTTCCCTGAGCCAATGACAGGTTGTTAGTGACAGTCCATTCCTCCTCTTCTCACCTAGGATCATGACTTGGCAGATACCAGCCGGCATCATCTATGCCACATATTCTACTTGCACACCCACATGGGGAACAGGACCTCAGGAAGAGGAAGACTGGGTGGAAGATCAAGGTCGGATAAGGCGAGGCTAAATGAATCCAGGTCAATGTCCCTCTGACCCTGACAGCGGAACCACTCTGCCTGACTTCCACTATTATTCCACTATTATTGATGTCCAGTGTTCTGATGACACAGGAGATTCCACTAGAGGACCAGAGAGGAGTAAGAGTGAGTGAGCATTAAAGTGGGTTCTGACAATGGATCAGCAGCATCTGGAAGATCAAGAGCATCTCTCAATGATGACCTTTACTGCTCTTTTGTCCAATGGCATGAAGAGAGGCTGTGGGACCAGAACATGGCCTGCAGACTAGCAGGGGTTGCCTAGGAGTGTCCTGTTTTTTTCCCCTGGATTTACCTTGGTTTTGTCCTTGACTCTCGTCAATGCCACCTATCTTCTTCTTATAAAATATACTTTATAGGAGAACATTGCGATTGCTATTATGCTCTTTCTCTTTCTTGCATCCCTTTACTGCCTTTTCTATTGGCTTATTTTATTACAACATTTAGAGGTTAACTAAAACACTTTTCTCTAGTTTTCTTCTACCATCTCAACAGAAACTTGCTTCTACTTCAAAGCTGTTAAACATTGCTCACAATCTCATTCACAATCTACAGAGGGAAGGGAGAAGATGGGGGAGGGAGGGAGGGAGAGAGAAGGAGAGGGAGAGGGAGAGAGTGAAAGAGAGAGAGAGAGAAAGGGAGACCACTCACAGCCTTCCCTGGACAGATGGACACTGCTTTCCTCACATAAACATTTTCTTTTCTTTTTGTGGCTTTATGGGTCACACACAATGCTACCCAGGGCTTACCTCTTGCTCTGTTCTCAGGTATCATTCCTGGGAAGCTTGGAGATCACATATGGTTCAATATGGATTAAACCCAAGTTAGCCTCATACAAATCAGTGCCCTGCCTCCAGGGGCTTTGAAGAAGGCAAGGGCATACTGAATCTATTTGGATCTAAAGTTTGATTTAAAATTAACT
>NC_064851.1:156243811-156263811 GCF_024139225.1 Suncus etruscus
AAACAAACCAATTTCCAGAAAGGCTAACTGATATAAACCTGAATTGAGTTCCTATGGTTGATCACAAAACTGTATCCAAACTTCCAAATAAAAGTTCCAACACTTCCATTACTAAGCACTAATTTGCACCCACTCATTCAATTTTCCAAGCTTAGTATTCCAGATTAGGGTGGCAGTGAGGTGGGGGCTTGGTGTTGGGGAGAGTCTACAGAGATCTTTGTCACCTCAGGGCAGAAGGCGAACCCAAATCCTGACAGGATGTGTGATCCATGGACCCATGGTGTACTGACATGCATCCATATTCACTCAGGTATGGACAGCTTCACTCATGGGAATAAGGGGCAAACTCCCAAGACAGTGGCCCTCACACAGAAGTGAACGCTATTTTTTTTTCCCTCATCAACTTTCTAACAAAAGGATGTTGAATGAATAAAGTTTTCCAAGGACAGTAAAAGGAAAAATAATATTTTTTAAATCGCCAGTGGTAATTTATATCTTTGTATAAGATAATCATTTATTTTTCGTGGCTTGCTCTATGGTGTTTAAAATTTCTTGCTCTTTGTCACCATTTTGACTAAAAGGATTTAAAATAACATAAAAAGTTCTGCTTTTGCCTATTACTGAAATGATGCTTTAATTAGGGTAAACAGAGGAGCTATTTTCTGGCCTCTCTGCTTTAGTGAGTTTATTACCTTCAGGGGATTAAACACACGAAGCTCATGAACGCTCCTAGGAAATCACCCCTTTGAACATTCTGTTATTGGAGAAAATTCCATTCAGACTAAAACCAAACTTTTTTCACTTAAATCTTCCCCATCGAATTACAAATCATGACATTTTTTGTAATAGCAGTTTACTGTTGAGTGTAGGTTTGGAGAGGGAGGAACAAATGGAATTTTTCTTTTTCGCTTATTAGAAAGAGAGGCCTGTCACCTCTCAGGCAGCAAAGTGATTTGTGCTGCGACAGCTGGGTAATCCCTGATTATTGATTTGTAGCTGTCTTGTTTCTGTCTGGTTTTATATTCCTTTGGTAATGCCTGCAAATGTTATCGCATTAGTGGTGCTGCAGTGGGATCAAGAAGAGGTGAGCATTAGCAAGGGATGTCATGTTAGGCCTGAATAAATGGCAAGAGCAGAAGCGCCACCTTCATGGGCCTGGCTTGTGGTGAGTGGACATAAAAGAATTCTGTGGCCTTTACGAGAGAGAAGTGGGAGAGAGACTGAACCCAGTGACTCTTAGGTAAAGATAAACCCTTTGATTGGGGTTTGTAAGAAAAGGGTGATTGGAGCCCTGCAACGTGACAGGGGTTGGGATCATTCAGGCGAATCTTTTAGATTTGGGTTCTGAATCCAAATTTGGTTATTTCCTTAGTCAAGTGAAGACATACATGTCTCGTGACTTCAGTAGTGGATTATCATCTGTAAGTCTCTTGAGACTCCGGCACTGAGATCAGAGCAACACAGGGGTTAAGGCTCTGGTCTTACATGTGTTTATCACAGATCCATCTCTGGCACCATATATGATCCACTGAGCACAGCTAGGAGTGACCCCTGAGCACAGAGCCATGAGAAGCCCCTGAACTGACTGAGTGTAACCCCCCAACAAAATGAAACAAAAACAAAACAAACAAAAAAGATGAAGGCACTGAAAACAATCACTTCACTTCGATAATTACTTTTCTGAAGAGTGAACCTTGGTTGCTGTAGCATCTAAAGGAAGTGCTGCTGAGAGTCCTTTTTGCTGTAGAGTCAGGTATAGTCTCTGTTCCAAGCTTTCTGGGCTAATTTTGGAGCTGCATCCCTGACTACTCCGAGGTCTCAACCTCCTATTAGACCTTCCTGGGCCTTTGTGTCCTTAGCTGAAAATTTTGAGAATTAAATAAAAATACTGTGTGAAATGGTAGAGGGTCCAGCATAAGGCACACGGCTAGAAAGTGTTAGTCAACATCATGAGTTATATTTTTATTTTACTGACAGGAATACATTAGCATAGCTAAACAGCATGTATAGAAAATGAAACTCGAAAAAAAAAAAAAGAAAATGAAACTCAGCCTCCCCTTTATCTGCCAGGCCCACCCCTGGTTTGTTTCTTACTGGCAGTTACTTTTTTCTTATTCCTTCCATCTATTTTATGTGTATAAAAACAAATATGAGGGCTGGAGTGATAGTACAGAGGATAGGGTGCTTAGTTGCACATGGCTGACTTGGGTTCATCCCCAGTATTCAAGGTTCCCTGAATCCTGTCAGGAGAGATCCCTGAGTACAGAGGGAGGACTGAGCACAACTGAGTGTGGCCCCCAAATAAAACAAACAAACAAACAAACAAAACAACAAAAACAAAAAATGTGAAAGCAGATAAAGAGCTTGCCTTGCACATCTGGTACCACATATATTCCTCAGGACTTATCTCTGAGCACACAGAACCTGCGCACTCTAAACAAGAATAATAACCACCCCAATTCACAAAATGTGAGTATGTCTCCCTTCTCCCATTTAAAAATTCAAATGGTGTCTTTTTTTTTTTTTAAAAGTAATGTCTTTAAGCTTATAATTATCTGGAAAGAGGTTCTTTATTCATTTCAATATGTGTAGCACAGTACATAGAAAAGACAGCATAATTTACTTTATACCTATGAATAAACATTTAGTTTAATATTCATCTTTTGCTTTTATTAATTATAGTACAACAGTTCACTCCAGACATATGTTATTTGCACATGTCTGTTGAATAAATTCCTAGAAGTATAATTATAGTACCAAAGGTTATATGCATTTAAAATCTTGGTAGATATTGCCAAGTGAGCCTTTGTAAGGATTACATCTATTTTTAATCTTAATATCAATGAGTGAAGAAAAGTTGACTTTTTCTTCTGCCAAGTCAGTGTGTTATCTGACTTTAGGGCATTTGCCAATTTGATGAGTGAAAAGTAATATCTCTATATATTTTTAATTTATGTTTTCCTAACTTTAAGTGAGGTAGAGATTAAAAAATTTTAAACACGGGGCTGGAGTGATAGCACAGCAGTAAGGCATTTGCCTTGCGTGCGGTTGACCTAGGACAAACACATGTTCAATCTCTGGCATTCCATAAGTTCCCAGAGTCAGGAGCAATTTCTGAGCAACGATCCAAGAGTATTCCCTGAGCGCTGCTGGGTGGTGGCCCAGAAAACAAAAACAAAAACAAACAAAAAAGTTTAAACATTCACATTTTCTGGGAATGTTTTTTTACAAGTCCTTTGCTCATTTTTGAATTTTTAAATACAATTTTTATATTTTCTTTAAACATTGCAAATAATTATAAAAATGAAAATGTGTTCTCATAAAATTCAAAATGTAAAGAAGTGATTAAAAAACTTTGCCTCTCATCTCTAGTCTTTTCCAGAAATAACTATTTCTAACAGTTTATTTTATGCGAGGAGGCACATACCTGGTCATGTTTAGGGCTGACTTATTCCTGGCTCTGTGCTCAAGGATAACTTCTGGTGGGACTTGGGGAAACCATAAGAGGTGACATGTTTCAAACCTGGGTCAATCACTTGAAAGGCAAGAGTCCTAACTGTTTTACTATGTTTCAAGTTGAAACCGTTTTTTGGCGGGGGTCAGACCCGGCAGCGCTCAGAGGTTACTCCTGGCTCTAGGCTCAGAAATCGCTCCTGGCAGGCTTGGGGGATCATGTGGGATGCCGGGATTTGAACCACTGTCCTTCTGCAAGCAAGGCAAACACCCTACCCCCATGCTATCTCTCCAGCCCCGAGACTTTTCTTTTTAAAGAAAGACTTCTCATGTGTAATGTTGTATTAAATCCATGGATTCTTCTGGTGCTTTCATTTTTTTTTTTTTTTTGTCAGTGAAGAGACACACATGAAAGTGTTAAGGGATTATTTCCAGTTCTGCACTGATGAATCTCTCCTGACATGACCTAGAGGACCATAGTGGGTGACAGGTCAGCAACATTCAAATTGTCTTACCCACTGTATCATCGTTCTCACCCTTGGTTCTCTAATTTTTAAAAATAGGTTGTAAATGGAAGGTAGGGCTAGCTTAATATTTTTCTATCTTTTAAATAGTTAATAAATCGCCTTAAGATTTTTCAGGTTTAGCAAATGGGGATATAAATGAGAATATTTTAATGATAAATGAATGATCTGAGGTGTCTTTTTCTCTATATTTTATTTTTTTCTTTCACTTCTTTTTTAGAGGGGGCACACACTGTGATGTTCTGGGGTTACTCCTGGTTCTACACTACACAGAATTACTTTTGGTAGTGCTTGAGGGATGAAATGGGATGCTGGAGATAGAATCCAGATTGGCTGCATAAAAGCAAGTGTTCTACCCACTTTCTATTGCTCTGGCTCTTTTCCATTTCTTTATTCTTTCACTTATCCTTATGTGATACCTTTTTGTTTTCATGACATTTATAGTAGACTTATTATATACTTCTATTTTGCCAAACCACTCCTCTGTTGTTAAATGTAGTTTCTAGATATCTCCTGGCTATTTAAAAATATTTGTTTAGGGGACAAAGGATCTGACCGGTTCAGTGGCACAGAATATGTTTTGATGTGAGACCATGAGTTTGGTCACTAGCACTGCTAAAGAAAGTAAGTCTTTCATATAACTTGTAGGATGATTAAAATTTTTTTTAATTTTTATTTTGATCATAGTGGCTTACATATTGTTGACAATAATATTTTAGGTACATATTTACATAAAATCAGGGGGGATTCCCATCACCAAATTGTCCTCCCTACACCTCCGTTTCTGTCCTACCTCCCATTTCCTTTTCCCTCACCCCAGGGCGGCTAGAATATGTGGTCCCCTCTGTATCCAACCCACTACTTAGTAGTCTTGCACCTGTTTGGTCTTGATGCCTCCCTTATTTCCCCCTCTAACTGGAGGCAGGACTAGTTAGTTCAAGTTGCGTGGTTTTGTTTGAAAAAGAGAAAAGTGATAAACTGGGGTAAGAGTCTAATACCCCAAAAATGGGCGGAGTCCTTCTAAAGGCTCTCATCATCAATTTGGCAGATGGAGAAAAAGAAGGTGAAACACTCCACTAGTACCAAAAGAAGTATCAAATATCCAGTGAGGCTCCAGCTATATCGATAAACACCTCAAAGAACAGACAAAACAAACAAACCAACAAAAACAAAAACAAAAACAGACAAACAAAAATCACGCCATGGTCTTGAATTGAGAAACATGGCATAGCACATAACGAAAGAGAAGAAAGGAAGAGAGAAAAAAAGTAAGTATAATTGGGGACAACACTTTCAATAATCGCACCCAAACAGAGAAATTGACCAAAATAGATAGGTAAATCAAAAATAATAATAACAATAATAAATGAAGGTAATATATATATATTTATATAAAAAATAACCAAGGTTTTGTGCTTTTTTGTATTTGTTTTTTTCCCTCCTGCCCTGGCACAGTAAATATTGGGGTCATTCGAAAAAGAATTCACTTGGCCTAAGTGATATGGGGTTTCTCCGTCCTTGGAGCATACTGTCATGGGATCAACTCTAGACTTTGCTTAGGATCAGGGTCCTTTACTTTCCCGGTGGTGTTTTTTTTTGGTGTGTGGAAGACTTCTGCTCTGTGTTTAGAGGTCTCAGTATCTGCACAGATCCTGAGGTGGGACTTATGATGAAGTTAGTCTTTGTGGTTCTAGAGGTTCTGTTACCTCAGTGTCATTTTAATCCATCTTCTGTGGTTGGTGATCTTGGTCTTTGCACTGAACCTAGGGTGGCACCTAGGATAGCGTCTTTCTTTGTGCTTCCAAAAGCCCCATTCCATTACAATTGTCTCTGCCAGACCTTTGGGACTGGGGATCATGCTTATTGTGCAGGTCTTAGCTCAAACCCTAGACTAGGGCTTTTTTATTGGTCCCAAGATGTATACAGTCTGGTCGTGGTTCTAGCAGCCAGTCATCTGCAAATCCCAATCTTGGTTTTTGGACCTACCAAAGGGTGCCAAGACTTCTGGTTTTGTCTTGTCGTTAGTTGGTAAGGTAGGCTAATCTGCTCTAAGGTCAAGATGTTCGCATTTTTCTCGTTGTCAGGATATCATGTTAGAGCTGGGCCTTGTTGTTGGTCCCGACGTATCAAGGCTGTCCCGGATGGGACAGCTGTTGTGAAGAGCTGTGCCGTTTCTATGTCGGGGATCAAGGGTTCAAGGCTGGATGAATGGTATCTAATCACCTGAGGTCTAAGTTGATTCCACATGACATACTTTCAAGGCAGGAAATATCCCTATATTGTAAACAACTATGAGTTCCTATCTCTAGTAGATAGGAGCTCTTTTTTTTATATGTAAGATTTCCCCTTTACTTAGTGTGCCTCTGCAGGGGGAAGTGGTGCTACATTATAATGTCTGTGTATTTGTGGGTGGACTGATGGGATAACCGAAACAGGTCACATACCCAAAAACGAGGAGAAAAAAAGAAAAAAAAAAAAAGGGAATTAAAAATGTATGTGCTCACAAATATATATGTAGGACAATCATTTAAAAAAGATAAATAAATAAATAAATTAAAACAAAACAAAACAAAACAAAAAAAACAAAAAGAAAAAAAAAGATAAAATGAGTTAGCGAAGTTTTTAAGAGACCAAAGTGGTGCAGAGGACTACCTTACATTTGGGGGAGAGCAGGTAAAGAGGTGGTGTATTACAGGTTTTATGCCTATGTTGGAAGTACAGTTTTTCCCATTGTCTTTTGGGTTTTTCTTGTGGTGTGTGGGTTCCCAGGCATCTTCCTAACACAACCCCTGACCTTCAGATTGGTAAAAATTTGCGGCAGGGAGGTCTTGGAAGAGTTCTTGCATTGGGGATACTTTTGGACCTAGGCCCAGTTTCAAGGAACAGTCCGCGTTAGGGGGAGTTGGTAGGGAGGGCCTCGCAGCATGAGTCCACAGGGGGAGTTGGCTGTCTTTTCTTGCAGGAGACGAGGTGTGGGTTTATCTGGGTGTTCCCTCGCCTGGGTGCTGGGTACTGGTTCGTTGGGTAGGAGGTCGATCTTGATGCCTAATAGAATAAGGACTGAGGGTGAAGAGTTTTAATATGGTGGGAGATCTGGATGGGATTGAGGGGTGAAGGGATAGTTGGATTTCTGGAGGGGAGAAAGGGGAAGGTATATGGGAAGGGTATGAAGGGAGAGAAAAGAGAAAATACCTTAGAGAGAAAAGGGGAAGAGAAAGGTAAAAAAGTAATGAGCAGAATAGAAAAAAAAAGTAGTGAGAAGAGAGGAGAGAATAGGAAGGGAATGCTGGTTTGATTGAAAGTGTTCGAAGAATAGAGCCTGTAGTTTAATTCTGTACCTCTCAGGTACTGCTTCGGTGGTCTGACTGGTCACGTGCTTCAATTCCTAAATGAAGGTATTACCTAGAGATAAAGTGTATGTTAAAGAGTTTTCTCGTGGCCATCTCGTAGTGCATGCAAGGTATGGTATCTCGTGTGGTATCCCAAGTTGCCACCTTAGTTTGTCCGCCCTTTGTATCCAAGGGTGCCTGTGGACAGAAAAGCTGAGAGGTTATTTAAGATATAGTAAGATAAAGGCATTAAAAGGTAGTGTTATGGTATGTTGCCATTGCAGTCCGTGATTTCCCTTGGTGTTCTATACTTGTGTTCCTGTATATGAACTCTAAGGGGTTATTGTGGGCCTTTGTTGTAGAAGTCTGATTACATACCTGTTCTCTCTATGCTGCCGTTTCTGTTGTTGTTTTCTTTGTGGTATAATGTGTAGTCAAGAGTTTGCATTGTTCCTTTTTCATGTATTTTGGACACTGCTCCCACGTATATGTTGACTATTACAGTGTTCGGAGTGATTAAAATTTTTTAAAGGGCTCTATAAGATGCAATGCTCTGGGGTTACTCCTAGCTTGGTGCTTGAGGGTTGCTCCTGGCAGTACCTGGGATTCGATGTCCTGCATGCAAGGCCTGTGTTCATCTTATGAGCACCTTCTCTACCCATAGGATGATTTTTTTTGTCAAGTTGAAAAATATAGACAAAAGCAGAGGAGCACATCTTCTGTGCTTTGATCTATGGATGTACTTATCCCCTGACCAAAGTACACAAGCACAAACATGAAAAAAAAAACAAACAACAAAACACCACACTGCAAAGGACACTGTAGGAAAGCTTTGGAGAACATCCCCAGGCTCAGAGAATGAAGATGATGGATCTGAAGACCAAATATATACCAGCCACCTACATAGCCTCTCTGAGAAAGTCTTGAAAAAGCAAATTTAGAGGATGTTCTCGGAACTCAAAGAATCCATGGAACAAACTGAACGAACCACACATAAAAGTCAAGAGGACCTGAAAGTAGAAATAAGAGAACTCCAAACCAAAATATCAGAGCTAAAAAATTTGGTAGCTGAAATGAAAACTGGAAAGCCTCACCAACAGAATAACAGCTGCTGAAGATAGAATCAGTGAGGTGGAAGATGAGGTGCATAAGAACTTCATATGACAAAAGAGGCTTGAAAAGAACATTAAAACAAAAGATAAGATGATGGAAAAATATTTAAAGAACAGAGCAGATAAAAATAGAGGTCTGTGATAAACTCAATAGAAACAACATAAGAATCTTTGGAGTCCTAGAGGCCCAGGAAGAAAATTTCCATGAAAAATTAACAGTCATGGATTGAAAGAAAAGCTACCAGAGCTAAAAAATGCATTCAATAAAATACTAAATGCCCAAAGAGTACTACATACTACATACATACAAAGGTTACTACATACCTGCTAAAGGCAATCCAAAGTAAAACACCACAAAGCACATCTTAGTTGCAATAGCGAATCCTACAGATAGGGATGTAATACTGAAGGCAGCAAGATAAAAAGCAAATTATGTACAAAGCATCATCCTTAAGGTTTATAGAAGACCTGTCACAAGAAACTCTCAAGGCCAGAAGGCAGTGGTGTAATATCATGACAAGACTCAGTGAAATAAATACTTCACCTAGAATACTGCACCCAGCCAGACTCACGTTCAGGTTTGAAGGAAGTATACATAGCTTCACAGATAAACAACAACTCAGAAACTTTACAGACTAAATACCAACCTTAAAAGAACTAAAAGGTCTACTTTAAGGCAAGATGAACCCAACAAACACATCCAATTCTTACAAAAAAGATGACACTAAGTCGCATGCCAATAATCTATCTTAATGTCAATGGATTAAATGTACAATTTAAGAAACACAGAGTGGCAAAATAGATCAAAATGTGGAATCAAACGTTTTGCTGCCACCAAAAGCTACATTTGAATGGTCAGAGCAAACAGACTCAAAGTCAAAGGTTGGAGAACAATCATTCAAGCAAACAACTCCATTGAAAAGACTGGAGTGGTCATACTTATATAGATGATAGAGACTTTAGACTTAAAAAAGGTGATAAGGGACAAAGATAGACATTTTTTAATAATCAAGGCATATGTGCACCAGGAGGAAATAACACTCATACACATATATGCACCCAATAAGGGACCAATAAAATATTTAAAACAATTGCTGACAGATCTGAAGAAAGACATCAATACAACACAATAATAGTGAGAGACTTTAATACTGTCCTGTCAACCCTTGATAGGTCAATCAGGCTGAAACCCAATAAGAATAATGGGACCAGAGTGATAACTCAGTTGTAGGGCATTTGCCTTGCAGGTGCTGATCCAGGATGGATCTCAGTTAGATCCCCAGCATCCTATATGGTCCCTCAAGCCAGTAGTGAATTCTGAGCTTATAGCCAGGAGTCACCCCTGAGTGTCACCAGGTATGACCCCCAAAAAAATACAAAAAAAATACACTAGTTCTGAAAGGAGAAATGGAAGAAAGTGGCCTCGTAGTTATATATAGGATCTCCATCCACAGATAACTGAATACACATTCTTCTCCAATATACATGAGTCATTCTCCAAGATAGACTACATTATGAGCCATAAAACATACAGCCATAAAATTAAAAGTATAGGAATTATAAAAATTACCTTTTCAGGTCATCATACATTGAAATTAGAGGTGAATCAGAAACACATAGAGAAAAACTTTAACAATTAATTGATTGTTAATTAATTAAATTTCCATTCCACAACTTACTACTAAACAACCAGTGGGTCAGAGATGAAATCAAAGAGGAAATCAAAAAGATTCCTGGGCCCGGAGAGATAGCACAGTGGTGTTTGCCTTGCAAGCAGCCAATCCAGGACCTAAGGTGGTTGGTTCGAATCCTGGTGTCCCATATGGTCCCCCGTGCCTGCCAGGAGCTATTTCTGAGCAGACAGCAAGGAGTAACCCCTGAGCACCGCCAGGTGTGGTCCAAAAACCAAATCAAACCAAAACAAAACAAAAAGATTCCTGGAAATAAATGTGAATTAAGACACAAATATTTCAGAATTTGTGGGACACAGCAAAAGTGGTATTAAGAGGAAAATTTATAGCTTTTCAAGCTATCAGAAAGGAAGAAGGGGCCTACAGAAATAATTTAATGACAGCTTAAAATTTTAGAAAGTAAACAACAAAAGAACCAAAAATAGACAGATAGAAGGAAATAATAAAATTTAGGGCAGAAATTAGTGAACTGGAAATACACAAAACAATCTGAAAGATCAATGAAAGCAAGAATTTTGTTCTTTGAAAAAATAAACATGGTTGGCAAACCATTAGAAAAAATACAAAGAAAGAGAGAGAAACTTAATAAACTAAATTAGAAATGAAAAGTGAAAGGTTACTACAGGTACTACAGATATTCAAAAAGTAATCAGAAATTACTTTGAGAAACTCTGTATTACTAAACATAGTGGCTTACACTAAACCTGGAAGAAATGGATATATTCTTGGATTCCTATAACCTGCCAAGGTTAAACCAAGATTATCTGGAATATCTGAATAGACCTATCACTATTTAGGAAATAAAAATGGTAATCAAAAATCTTTCCAAATATAAAGCTTGGGTCCTCTAGTGAATTCTTTCAAACCTTTCAAGAGGACCTACTGCCAATCCTTTTCCAAGAAAATGAAGAACCAGAAATACTCCCAAATAGTTTTTATGAAGCTAATATCACACTAATATCAAAACAGACAGAAATGCTACAAGAGAACTATAGACAAATGTCCTTGAACACAGATGCAAAGATCCTCAACAAAATACTAGAAAAAAGGATCCAATGTCTTATCAAGAAGGTCATTAACCATGACCAAATAGGATTCATCCCAGAGATGCAAGAATAGTTTAACATACTATCAAGTCAATTAATATAATATATCATGTCAAAAAAAGGAAAATTAAAACCATATGATCATATCAATAGATGCAAAAAAATCATTGGATAAAGCTCAACACCTGTTCATGATAAAAACTTCAAAAAATAGGAATAGAGGAACTTTTCTTAATATAGTCAAGGCATTTACCTCAAGCCAATGGCAAATATTATATTCAATGGGGAAAAACTGAAAGCTTTTCCTCAAAAATATGCCACAGAGAAGGCTGTCCCCTCTCACTATTCCTCTTCAACACAGTACTGGAAATAATTGCCATAGCAATTAGACAAGGAAACGATATCAAGTGTAACCAGATAGAAAAGGAAGAAGTAAAGCTATCACTGTTTGCAGGTGATATGATAGTATATTTAGAAAACCCTAAAGACTACCAAAAAGTTTCTACAAACAATAGATTTGTATTGTAAATAAAAGTCATAAAATTTGCCTATACATGGATGGACATAGAGACTCTTATGGTGAATGAAATGAGCTAGAAGGAAAAGGAAAGAAATAGGATAGTCTCATTCATCTAGCCCTAACACTAAACCTAACCCAAACCTTAAACCAAAACTCTAACCCTAATTGTAACCCTAATACTAACCCTAACCCTAGTCTAATCTAACCCAAGTCTAACCCTAACCCTGAAAAAATAAAAATAGTTGAAATAAAAACAGGCAGAAAGGAAAAAGTATGTGGTAGAAATTTTTGTAGAATTTACATTACATTGAATCTTAAATTAATTCCAGAGGCTACAAGCACTATTAAAACTTATACAACCCTGCAATGCAATATTACCTCAATAAATAAAAAATAAATTAAATATATGCCTAAAATGAAAAAAAAATTTCCTAAGGCTTCTAATTTTCCAATCCACTTAAAGATGAAGCATTTAATTTAAGAAAAATAAATATATGGTCGCTCCCCAATTATTATTTAATTATACCTTTCTTTTTCCAGAAAACATTTTTACATTTTACTATTTTTTTTCTAGGAAGAAAATATGATTTCTGTACAACAAAATATATTGGCATAATTAAAATAGTTCCTCCTTGCCAGGGTTGCCCAACAGTAGCCAGTCAGGATTACCTGACCTTGCTGGAGGTGCTGGGGACCAAGCTCAGGGCCTCACACTTGCGTTGGAGACTTCTTAAGTGTCTGAGCATATTAGACATTTTTTTCATTGGGAATTCAAGTAGCGAAGAAAGCAGGATGATTCACTCTGGACACAGCAGTGGGTTTATATCAAGCGCTTGCCTTTCTGGCAGATGTTTTAAGAAATCTTCTTTAAGGCTGCTTAAAAGTTTCTTTTAAAGAAAATATATGTAAGGACCAAAGTGATAGTACAGAGGGCAGAGCTTTTGCCTTGCATGTGGCCAATCAGGCCTAAATCCTTAGCATCCCATTTAGTCCCACGAGCCCGACAGGAGTGATTTCTGAGCGCAGAGTGAGAAGTGACCTCTGAGTACTGCCGATTTAACCCCCAAACAAAGCAAAACAAACAAACAAACAAAACAGAAAACAAAAAGAAACTATATGTAGGTTTTCACTTAGTATAGAATTTTAAAAAAGACCCTAAATAGTGCAAATAATTTTGTTTTAACAAAGCAGGAGGCATTGTGTTTCTGTTTCGTGATTTCAAAATAAGCTTTAAAGTTGGAGTATAGTTGTAACATAAAAACAGACATCTAGATTGGTGGAATGGATTAAAAAGTCCAGAAACAAGAAACCCAAGAATATACAAAGTTAAAAAAAAGACCATTTTTACAATAAATGTTGTTGGGAAAATAAAATAAACACATGTCAGAATAAAAAGTTCATTGTTATCCTATGTCAGGAAAAAATATCTAAATTGACCAAAGACACAAATGTATTACCTAAAACTCATAGTACCTGTATAATACAATAACGACAGTAATATTTATGATATGTATCTTGGTGACAAGATTTTCTTTTCAGTCTGATTTCCAAAGCAAAGGCAAAACAGGGGCCAGAGAGATAGCACAGAGGTAAGGCATTTGCCTTGCATGTGGAGTCGCTGGTTCGAATCCCGGCAACCCATATGGTCCCCCTAGCCTGCTGGGGGTGATTTCTGAGCGTAGAACCTGTAATAACCCCTGAGCGTTGCCGGGTGTGACCCCCCCCAAAAAAAAGCAAAGGCAAACAGCAAAAATAAACAAATGGGACTATATAAAATTAAATAAATTTAATAATTTTTATAAATTAAAGTTTATATAACAATTTATATAAATATAAATTTTATTATATCAAAATAAATTTGACTACATTAAATTTTCTTCAGTACAGAAAAGAAAACTACCAATATTAAAAGCAAAAGCGACTGAGTGGTTGAAATATTTACAAATCTTATAAGCAACTGATATCCAAAATATATATGGAATGTGAGCAACTTAATATCAAAACCTAAATAATTTGATTAAAAATAACCTGAATATAAACTTCCCCAAAAAGATACACAGAGAGTCAAAAGAAACATAAATAATTTCACCATCACCAATGAACTGGGAAATGAAAAATAAAGCACAAGGAGATATTATTCCACACTTGCTGCAATGTTTGTTATTTAAAAAAAGATTAAAGAAGATGTGCAAAGAGGTAAACCATCTGCATTATTTGTAGAAATGTGACTTGATCTAGTCACAATAAAAAATAGTAGAGTAGGGGCCGGTGAGGTGGTGCTAGAGGTAAGGTATCTGCCTTGCAAGCGCTAGCCAAGGAAGGACCACAGTTCGATCCCCGACGTCCCATATGGTCACCCCCAAACCAAGGGCAATTTCTGAGCTCTTAGCCAGGAGTAACCCCTGAACATCAAATGGGTGTGGCCCGAAAAAAAAAACCAAAAAAAAAATAGAGTAATTTGCTAACAAAGTGAAATAGAGGTTGCATGTGCTCAAGTCTCTGCCTCTCCTTGGTACTTATCAAGAGAAAACAGAAACAATAATTTTAAAGATATAAGCATCCAATGCTTACTAAGTACTATTTACAGTAACTAACATGCGAGAATTAAAAAGTATATAATTATCTGATATAATACAGGAATGCTGTATTGTACTTAGTCATCAGAAGTAATTATTTTATTATTTTGTCCTTTTTGACCAGGTGGATGAAAACCTTGAAGGAACTATGCTAAATATAAATCAGAGAAATTTATAAATACCAACGAAATGTATCTCATTTGTATACAGAACCTTAAGAAACAAAGAAGAAAGCTCAAAGTATTTCCTGTAATAAATAGCATTGCAAATCAGTGTCTAAAGGAAAAAAGGAAGAGAAGAAAAAAATGAAAGAAGAAATGAATTAAAAAGGAGAAGGAAAGGGAGGAGGAAAAGGAGAATGTAGAGGAGGAAAAAGAGGAGAAGGAAGAAAAAGGAGAAGGAACTGGGGGAGAGAAGAAAGGGAAGGAGGAGGAGGAAGCAGAAACAGTAGCAGAAGAAGAAAGAAGAAGCAAAAACAGAACAAGAAGAAGCAGTAAAAGAAGCAGAGGCAGAAGAAAGAGATGAAAAGAGGAAAGAAGGAAAAAGAACCACAAGCAGAAGCAGCAGCAGAAGATGCAGAAGCAGCCACAGTAGCAGAAGCAGAAGCATAATAATAATAATTATAACAACAACAACAACAACAACAACAACAACAACAACAACAACAACAACAACAATAATGCTTCCTGATCCCTGTTGGAGGCTGCTGAAAGACCCCAGAGAACTTAATCCCATCAAAGTTCGCAGGCTACGTAGGCAGTCCCGGCTCACAAGGCGGTACCAGAGCTCCCTGAACTTGTTCTTCTATGGAGCTTTCTTCTTTTCTTTTCTTTTTTTTTTTTTTGGTTTTTGGGCCACACCCTGTGACGCTCAGGGTTACTCCTGGCTATGCGCTCAGAAGTTGCTCCTGGCTTCTTGGGGGACCATATGGGACGCCGGGGGATCGAACCGCGGTCCATCCTAGGCTAGCGCAGGCAAGGCAGGCACCTTACCTCCAGCGCCACCGCCCGGCCCACTTCTTTTCTTTCTTTTCTTTTCTTTTCCTTCTTTCCTTTCCTTCTTTCCTTTTTCCTTTCCTTTTTCCTTTTTCCTTTCCTTTCCTTTTTCCTTTCCTTTCCTTTTTCCTTTCCTTTCCTTTCCTTTCCTTTCCCTTCCTTTCCTTTTTCCTTTTTCCTTTCCTTTCCTTTCCTTTCCTTTCCTTTCCTTTCCTTTCCTTTCCTTTCCTTTCCTTTCCTTTCCTTTCCTTTCCTTTCCTTTCCTTTTTCCTTTTTCCTTTCCTTTCCTTTTTCCTTTCCTTTCCTCTTTCCTTTCCTTTCCTTTCCTTTCCTTTCCTTTCCTTTCCTTTCCTTTCCTTTCCTTTCCTTTCCTTTCCTTTCCTTTCCTTTCCTTTCCTTTTTCCTTTTCTTTCCTTTTCTTTCTTTCCTTTCCTTTCCTTTCTTTTCCTTTCCTTTCCTTTTTCCTTTCCTTTCCTTTTTCCTTTCCTTTCCTTTCCTTTCCTTTCCCTTCCTTTCCTTTCCTTTCCTTTCCTTTCCTTTCCTTTCCTTTCCTTTCCTTTCCTTTCCTTTCCTTTCCTTTCCTTTCCTTTCCTTTCCTTTCCTTTCCTTTCCTTTCCGTTTCCTTCCTTTTTCCTTCCCTTCCCTTTCCTTTCCCTTCCCTTCCCTTTCCTTTTCTTTTCTTTTCTTTTTTTTTTTTTTTTTGGCCATCCCCAGTAACGATCAGGGGTTGCTCCTGTCTCAGCGCTAAGAAATCGCTCCTGGCTCAGGGGACCATATGGGACGCCTGGGAATCGAACCGTTGTATGTCCTAGGCTAGCACTGGCAAGGCAGATGCCTTACGGCTCCACGCCACTGCTCTGGCCCCAATTTAGTCTATATCTCATAAGAATGAGTTGTAAGTTTAGGGACCGGAGAGGTGGTGCAGGACGTAAGGCATCTGACCTGCGAGCGCTGGCCTAGGACGGAGTACGGTTAGATTTCCCCGGGGTCCCATATGGTCCCCCAAGCCAGGAAGCGATTTCTGAGTGTCACTGGGTGTGGCCCAAAAACCAAAAAAAGAGAGAGAAGAGTTGTAAGTTGTTTTTATTATTATTATTATTATTATTATTAATATTATTATTATTGTTGTTGTTGTTATTTTTTGGACCATATCCAGTTGTGCTCAGGAGTTATTTTTGGTTCTGTACTCAGAGATCACTCTGGATAGAACTCACGGGATGATATGTGGTAGTAGGGATCGAAGGAAGGTGATCTGCAAACAAGGCATGTTTCTTACCTGCTGAACTAGCTCTCGGGCCCTAGAAGATTAATTCTGTACACTGCATTTGTTGTTTAATATCATTCTTTGATGGTTGCATACATTTTTTTCTTTGGTCTGGAAATCTATTGATAGGATAACATATCCATTTTGAGGGAGGGTTCCCAAGCAGTGCTCAGAGTCACTTCAGGAAGTGATTTGCCAACTGAGTGATGCTACTTGCTGGGGATTGGATGTGGGGTAAGTAAGGGTTCCAGTCCTTCAGCCTTATCCCCTGCCTCTAAAAACATCTATTTATTAAAGGTTTGAAAGGGTTGAAAAGTTCATCCATAAAAACAACCATTAATATTTTTCTCTATTTCTGAGGAAATACCCTGAATGCATTTACCCTTAATGAATTTCAAACCTTTATAGTCTTATTTGGTTATCATATTTTTGGTATTAATTATCTAGAAAACTTAAATGCTTGTGATAGATGATCACTAAGTCTTACTATTCATTGGCATAAGTAAAAAAAATTCACAAGTGGTGGCAATCAGGGGAGACATTCTGTGGATGATATTTCCAACAGTGAGAAAGAAGTTAAGACATTATGAATTAAGTGAAATATTTGCTCAGCTTCTCAAATGGCAGGGCAATATTTGAGCCAAATAAATGAAAAGGTTATTTCTTTACTTCTAAGGTGAAACAGAATTTGGAGTCAGGCATATCATGAAACAATTCTACCATCCTTAAAATGAAAACAAGGCAGAAATAAATGCAAACTAAGATGCACTTATTCCATTCAGCTGATGGGGAATGGTACCACTGCTTGCAGTACTCACTATATAGACTTGGGAATTCAATGCCAAGGCTCAGTTATGGGGTGCTGCTTCAGTCTTGTGGAGTGAGGAATGATGCTTGGGGAGCCATATGGTGCCAGAGATTGAACTAGGGTCTTATGTACACAAATATGTAACACAACTAATGTGCTATTTTCTTGACCTCTCTTTTGGTATCAACTCCTGGGCGTTCTCTAGGAATGCTTGGGGGACATCAGAAGTATGCTTGGAAGGCCTGAGGTAGGGAGGTATGATGCTCTGGGATCATACTCAGGGCCTCACACATGAAAGGCATATGCTACGGTTCTTTGAGCAATCTCTTCAACCTGTCAATGCATTTTTTAAAGCATGATGGCATTTGATTACAGATATTGTATAATATAAATGCAAACCGCAAACCCTTTAAAATTGAAGTTGGTTCCATTTCCCTTCCAATACAATAATTAAATATTTTAAAAATGGGGGCCGGCGTGGTGGTGCTAGAGGTAAGGTGTCTGTCTTGCATGCGCTAGCCAAGGAAGGACCATGATTCGATCCCCCGGCATCCCATATGGTCCCCCCAAGCCAGGGGCAATTTCTGAGCGCTTAGCCAGGAGTAACCCTTGAGCATCAAATGGATGTGGCCTGAAAAACCAAAAAAAATTTTTAAAAATGATTTAATTACAAAGATACAATGAGAAAAACGGAATATTGGCTATTTCTTTGGGAGTTATGTTCATTTCCATAGTCATCCAGCGAGACTAAAAGTTTCAAAAGGTCAGTATCCTGAATAGGATCAGATAACTGTGAAAAGATGTGATTTAATCTTTTATGTGACTTCTTTTATACATGAAGAGGTCTCAAGTGATTTACAAGTGCGTATACCAACAACATTTTTTTTACTTACCTTTCTTTAAACTAAATACTTTCTTGGAAAACAAACTCATTTAAAAGCTGTTTAATGGACCTCATAGTATCCATATGTTATACTAAAAAATTGAAATCTCATTAATTTATTGAGAATGGCAACAAATGAGTAAAAATAGCAAAATACTTTCTGTTCTTTGATTTTATTTAGTTAAATTGACTCTAGAAAGTCTTTTTGATATCTTCAGAATCTGAAATATAGAATATAGCATTTATATCTTCTAATATTTCAAAACCTTATAGCCCAGGTACTTTAAAACTTCAGCAATTTCTGCAGCAGCTCTGTGTCTTCTCTTTGGTTCTGGCAGAGTGATATTGAAAGCTGGTCTTTCTCTGTCCTCAGAAGCATTGCTACTAAACTTTATGAATTAAATGTAATACATTGAGCCAAAAGATCTGTCTTTTCTACTTTCTGCTACCATAAAAATATCACTGGTGAATTACTTTGGGAGTCAAGCCTTAGGCTTTGAATGCCACTATGTTTCTTCAACTTGGAGATATTTTCATTTTCAATTATACCAAGGCACAGGTATAGAAGATGGATATCTATTCAAAAACTATTTACTCAACTAAAGTCTTTTTCTCCAAGGTAGAATACTCTTTGCTAAGTTTTCCTGTTAATTTTTTTTTTTTTTTGGTTTTTGGGCCACACCCAGTAACGCTCAGGGGTTACTCCTGGCTATGTGCTCAGAAGTTGCTCCTGGCTTGGGGGACCATATGGGACACCGGGGGATCGAACCGCGGTCCGTCCAAGGTTAGCGCAGGCAAGGCAGGCACCTTACCTTTAGCACCACCGCCCGGCCCCTAATTATATTTTTAATAAGAAATTGCAAAGGCTATTTTTCTCTTTAAAAATTTTTTTCTTTGGTTTTTGGGTTGCACCTGGAAGCGCTCAGGAGTCACTCCTGGCTCAACACTCAGAAATTGCTCCTGGCAGGCTCAGGGGACCATATGGGATGTCAGGATTCGAATCACCATCCTTCTGCATGCAAGACAAACACCCTGCCTCCATGCTATCTCTCTAGCCCTTCTCTTAAATTTATTTACTTTAAAATATGTTCTACATTGAGTGGGGGAAAAAAAGAGGTCACATTTAAATATCTAAGCCAAAGTCCACTATAATAGAATCAAGAGACCCAATCTATAACAAGCTAAACATGGGCCCGGAGAGAGAGCACAGTGGTGTTTGCCTTGCAAGCAGCCGATCCAGGACCAAAGGTGGTTGGTTCGAATCCCGGTGTCCCATATGGTCCCCCGTGCCTGCCAGGAGCTATTTCTGAGCAGACAGCCAGGAGTAACCCCTGAGCATCGCCGGGTGTGGCCCAAAAACAAAAAACAAAAAACAAAAAACAAAAAAAAAAACGAAAAACAAAAACAAAAAACAAAAAAAAACCAAAAACAAGCTAAACACAAAACGGACCTGTTAACACTAGTAGTCCAGGGGTAGGGTTGGAGGTTTGGGATGTATGTGGGGAACTATGGTATAGGGAGGTCAACACTGGTGGTAGGAATGGCACCAATTCACTGCCGCTAAACACCTGGAATATAACTGTGAAAGACTTGTAATTTACAATGGCCTCAATTAAAATTTTTTTAAAAAAGAAAAGGTGAAAAAAATGTTCTAAAAATTCTATGGGGGCATTGAAATCTCTGTGTAATCTTATGGTTATTCAGCATATTAAGACTTAGCGTGCAAAGCTTGAGGTTTGATTTACTGCCATACAGTGTGACACTGGAAATAAAAATCTACTGTCAATTCAAAACTCTGT
>NC_064851.1:156268811-156301311 GCF_024139225.1 Suncus etruscus
TTGATGTATAATTTGACCCCCATAAAGAGCCAAATGATTCTCTTTACCCTCCCCTTCTTAGAATATAATGTCCAGCACTATTCAGATGGTATGACTATTTCTCCCTGTTAAAATGAATAACACTGTCAAAAAATGAAATCTGAATATTAAAAAATTGAGTAGATGAACAGTCAGATATTCTTATTCAGCAATTTATCATGTCTTTGGGTGAAATTTATAGTTCTATGTGAAACTGATTAACTCCATTAGATTTTAATTATTGTCCCAAAATCAATACTCCAATGTGCCTCAGGCAATTCCATTTACTCATTAGAATAAGGAGGTGAATTTGGAGTGGACATATTCTTTACTTGATATTAAAACATTCTTTTTAGTTTGCTTTGCTGTAGTTCCTTTGCCTTACACTCTATTCCCTGCATACTGCTCAAATACAAAGGAGGGGTCAGAGAGATGCATAGTAGGTAGGGCTATTACTTGCATAATATACAAACAACCGGAATTTGATCGTTGAAGTCCTATATGGTTTCTTCAGCCAACCAGGAGTACATCCTGAATGCAGAGCCAGAAATAACCCCTCAGCATTGCTGGGCGTGACCCCAAAACCAAAACCAAACAACTAACAAAGGCCACTAACCAACCTACAGGAATCTGGGGAGATGGATGATAGATTTTTTGGGGGGAAGACTGCCAAGCAGGAGGCAGGGGTGGGGTCGTGGTGGGGTCAGTGAGCCTCACTCCAACTTATTGGGTCCAGCTGTTTCAGCCTTACCCTTAGCTACTTGGACCCAAAGAGGACATGATGCTTGGGCCAATCACTGTTGAGTGACATCGGGCCACAGTTGCTGGTGATCAGGGGAACCATTCGGTACTGAGAATGAAACCAGGGCCTTGATCATGTGAAGCGCATGCTTAGTCCTTTGAGACATTGCCTTGTTTCCCTGTAATAGGTTTTTACTGAAACGTCTCAGCAGCTATTAAATAAATGTTTCTAGCCTCCTTTTGCCTTCCCAACTGAAGAGGTTAGAGTGTAATCAGATCACCCAGAAATTTGACCTTAACCTCTGTCTGGGGTGTGAGGGGAAGTGTGGGTACTGGACTCTTGGTCTTGCTTTACCCTTATTTTGAAATGCTATGCAAACTTTAAAGAGTGTGAGTGATATTTGCTTCCCCAAAAGGTTACCACTGCTCTACCATCATTTTTGCCTGGCTTAACTTTTTCTTGGGCATGTACTTTATGTAAATGGAATCATTTCAGTGTTTCTTTCATGCGTGAATTTCCCCACCAGTCCTGAGTGGTTTTGTTGTGCACCAAATTAGAGCTAATGGCGATATTCTTGATGGCTGTAGAGTGGAGCTTAATCACATTCTTCCTTTTTGGGGGGAGTGGGGTTTGGGCCACCCTGGCAGTGCTCAGGGGTTGTTGCTGACTCTGCACTCACAAATCGTTCCTGGCAGGCTCAGGAGACCTGGTATCATCAAATCATCAAATCATGTTCAAGGCAAACACCCTACCACTGAGCTATCGCTTTGGCTCCTTAACCACCTTCTTCTATGAGAATCCAGAAGGTGACAGATTGAGGGCTAAAAGCCCCCCTTTTACAGCATGCTTCCCCCATCCTGTTTTTACTCTAATAATGCCAGGAAATTGGCAAAGAAACAAAAGCTACAAATAAAATTAAGAAGATGTTTATTTTCAAATTTAGTGCATTATCTTGCATTGCTTTCCTGGAACTACTGTCAGTGACAATATCCTCAAGGTTTAATAGAGTCTTGAAAAAAAGATAGGAACAGAATAGAAAAGAAGACATATCAAGCTTAAAAAATGTCTGGAGGCTGGAGAGATAGCATGTAGGTAAGGCGTTTGCCTTTCATGCAGAAGGTCATTGGTTCAAATCCTGGCATCCTATGTGGTTCCCAGAGCCTACTAGGAGCGATTTCTGAGTGTGGAGTCAGGAGTAACCCCTGAGCACTGCTAGGCGTGACCCAAAGAACAAACAAACAATAAAAAGTCTGGAGGAAAGCAGAGTCATCTGATTTGCTTGATTTTTTTTTTTTAAATGGAGTGATGATTTTGAGTGTGGCTTTAGGGAAAGGCAACACGCATTTCACATGACACTCATCATCTTGGCATTTTTATTCAAATTCTTTAAGTTAATTTTTCTGTTTTTTGGGGGGTGTATTTTACTGGATAAAGTGAGATGTGATCCAGAAAAGTAGTGCATCAAGGCTATAAACAGTGTCAGTTTTTGACCACTACAAACTTGTTAATGTGGCGTGCCGTGTGAGATCAGGGCTCTTGGGTCTTTCCGGGGTAACTCTTCTCCTGAGGTGTATTTCGATGAGTGTGGAACTGCTTTTGTTCTGGTGATCCTCCTGACATTTTGTCTTCAGAGAACTTGAAGTGGTGATTCTGAAATGCCACACTGAAGAGTTGTGCTTTACACCACCCTCAATGGTGAAAAAGCAGAGATTGAGGATACCAGGAGAAGAAGATCAGGTCTCAGGTCTCAGAGAGACAGCAGCTGAGAGCAGGCATCAGGGAAAGTGGTGTTTGTGCTAAGAGACAATGGCAGACACTAGGAGTTGCTGCAGAATATGGAAATGAACATGGAAAATTTGTTACATCTTATATACACATCACACTGCATTTGTGAGGTGAGAAAATGTGGCTGGATTCTCAATTCGGGGCACAAAAAGGGGAAGAAATGAGCAACGAGACAAAGGAAAAACTTACAGCAGAGCTAATGCAGAGGGAATGCCAACCCCATCTTATCTGTCTAAAGCTCCTTAGAGTTTAATTTTGATGGTAGGTGGAAATATTTTTTCTCTAATCAGTGACTAAATGGATTCATACGTTATCCATATACCTTGTTCCTCACACCAAACAAACACTGGTGCTCAGAGTGAAGTGTGTTATGACTCTTTGTAACAGAACCACTCAAAAAGGATGATTCAAGATGTTTTAGGAACTTACTTGGGATTCAGCTATTACTTTCTGAAATATAATAGTACTCTCCTTCTCCTTTTTTTTGGTTTACATACATCTGTGTGAATTCTGGCTGTCCAGTGAGTAGCAGATAAGATTGAAGACTTCTGAAACCCTTTTTTGTTCTCTTAGTGATTCAGACAGGTTAATTAGCTTCATTTTACTAACAAGTTCAGTAATATTTTCTAGATAGTTGTCCTGGTAGATAGCAGTTTTCTGCAGTAGGAGGCATTATCTTTATTGTTTTGTAATTTTTGATGTCTATCTTTATGCTTATGCACAGGAGATACTTAATAAATATTGTTTGAGTTGATGCTAGTTTTACCCAGAAGCAATAATTTCTTAATTACATAGAATGATCTCTGATTTATTTATTTTTTGTTTTGGGACATACAGCGATACTCAGGGATTACTTCTGGCTGTGTATTCACCGGTCATTCCTAATGGTATCCAGGATACTAGATGGGGTGTGAGGGATCAAACTCAGTACACCTCTAGCTCTAATCTCTGATTTTAATCTGGATTTTTTGGGAGGGGTTTTGGGTCACACCCAGCAGCGCTCAGGGGTTATTCCTAGCTTTAAGCTTAGAAATTGCTTCTGATAGGCTCGGGGGACCATATGGGATGCCAGGATTCAAATCACCGTCCTTCTGCATGCAAGGCAAATGCCCCATCTTCATGCTATCTCTCCAGCCCCTCTGATTTTAATCTAAATTTATTTTTGGTTGTTAATTTAACAGATGTGATCTGGTAGGGCACAACTTTTTTTTATTTTTTTTATTTTTTTTTTAATTTTTGGGCCACACCTGGCAGTGCTCAGGAGTTACTCCTGGCTGTCTGCTCAGAAATAGCTCCTGGCAGGCGTGGGGGACCATGTGGGACACCGGGATTAGAAACAACCACCTTAGGTCCTGGATCGTCTGTTTGCAAGGCAAACGCCGCTGTGCTATCTCTCCGGGCCCGGCACAACTTCTTTGTTATTTAACTTACTAGCTTGAATTTATTTCTAGATTTTATTTTCTTTTTCTATGAGCTTTCCTCATAGAAAACTCCTCTGAAGTCAATATTATTGGAAGTTCTGCTTATGTTTTCCTCCATGTAGTTAATAGATACAGGACAGATCTATGTATGCATGTACATTATTAAACACTATATATTTAATAAATATAGATGTATATCAAGGTATTTAATTTATTTTAATCAAACATTATATATGGTTTAAGATACACTTATAGTTTAAAGTTTTTTTTGCACTTGGTTAACCAGCATTCCCTACATTAATTCAAGAAACTTTCCTTGCCACGCTTCATGCAACTTGCACCTTTGTCATAGATGAAATGTTTATACATTTGAGGGATAACTGTGTACTTTCAAATGTTATCCCATTGATATGAGAGTCTGTCTTTATTCAAGTACCATATAGTTTTAATTCCTGCAGTTTTGTAGTAAAGTTTAAAGTCAGAGAATGCAATGGTTTCTGTAGAAGTTATTGTTGAGTTAATGTAAATAGCTATATCTGAGTGTATCTAACATATGTCTGTGTTTAGCACAAGCAGACAATTGCAAAAGTGGTCAAATGGCTTAATGATTGCATTATTTTGCTAGCAGAAAATTATTCTCCATTTAATTCTTGTTTTCAGTATCCAGTAAAATATAAACACAAACTGACATCACACAGGTCATTATTCTGTCTTTCTGTTAACTTGCTAGGGGTCAGCGGTTTAGGTGTAGGACAAGTAGTGGCTGGAATGCAAAGAACTGAGTTGCAGTGATGGGGACTGAGGGCAGAAAGGCAGGGGTCCCAGATCATCATCATCATCATCTTCTTCTTCTTCTTCTTCTTCTTCTTCTTCTTCTTCTTCTTCTTCTTCTTCTTCTTCTTCTTCTTCTTCTTCTTCATTTTTTAAAAATTTTCCCCCCAACAGAACCACAGAACTTGAATCATCTTGTCCTCATAAATTGAAGGGAAAGAAAGTAGATGATACCAGAAGCAAACAGTTGCTTGAACATTGAATGGAAATAAAAAATGACCAGACCTAAACACCAAACCAAAAGTCAATGACAACAGAATCAAGATACCCAATCTATAACAAGCAATACACAAAGGGAGCCAGTTACACTAGCAGTCCAGGGGGCAAAGGAGGGAGGTATGGGATGCATGCAGGGAACAGAGGTGGAGGGAGGACAACACTGGTGGTGGGAATGGCCCTAATTTGCTATCACTATGTACCTTAAGTATAATGTGAAAGGCTTGTAATTCATATTGGTAGTGATAAAATTTATAAAAAAAAGAGTTAAAGTCTTGATTCTACCAGTGAGAAGGCTGTAAATACTTAACAAATAAAATAAGCTTTTTAAAAATTTTGTATTGGAGTCACATCCACTGATGTTCACTGTTTACTCTTGGCTTTCTGCTCAGGGACCACTACTGGCAGTGTTAAGGAACCATATAGGATGCCAAAAGTTGAACCTAGATTAATCACAATGAAGGCAAGAACCGTATCTGTTTATAATATAATATTAATTATTTTAATCACATTTATTATATTATATTATATTGTATTGTATTGTATTATTATATTATATTACATTCTATATATTTTTCTGGCCCCAAACTAACCTTCAAGAAAAAAGGAGAGGAGGGAGGGAGGGGAGAGGAGAGGGGAGAAGAAGAGAAGAGGAGGGAAGGGAGAGGAGGAGAAAGCAGGAGAGGAGAGGAGAGGATGAGAAGAGGAGGAAAGGAGAGGAGAGGAGGAGTGGAGAGGAGGAGAGAGGGAGGAGAAGGAGGAGAGAGGAGAGAAGAGAAAGAGAGGAGGAGAGATGGGGAGAGGAGAAGAGAGGGGAGAGGAGGAGAGGGGAGGAAAGGAGAGAAGGAGAGGAGGATAGGGAAGGAGAAGAGAGGAGAGGAGAGGGAAGGGGAGGGAAGGGAAGAGGAGGGGAGAGGAGGAGTGAAGTCTTGGTATCTGGTGAAGTGTGAGTGGGGTGGCTAAGGGTACTGGCACAGACAGCCCCATCTGGTCCCTTATGGTCCCCAAGAAGGATTTTCTGGTTAACAGAAAATAATTAAAGTAAGCACTTACGTTAAAAAGTAGAGGAGAAAATGAAAGGAAGCTAGCACCTAGCTGGGCTAAAGCAAGGTGCAGTTAAGAAAGGGAAAATGTAGAAAAGAAATCTCTAAGACCGGGCATAGGGATTCTAGAGGGGTTACCAGAGCTCTCTGTTTTGTTTGATGTTTTAAGATTTCAGCCTTCTATTCCCTCACACTCTCCTTTAGCAAACGGGTAGAAGTGTCTGGGAGTCTGAAGACCTGACCATATTTGGCCAATTTTGTGGGTTGCTAAGGTAACTGTAAACTATGAAGGCACTAGCGGGTATGGCTTTGGCATGTTAAAATATTATAATAAACAACAATGAGTGAGAGCTCTCTCAGTGGCCACCTGGGGTTGACCTATGCTTGTAGCCACCTTGGCTGAAGCCAAGTAAGAGACCTTATAAGGGGTCATAAAACTCCAGGGAAGTTTTCGTACTACTATAAATTAGGACTGGTACCTGGCTTGGAGCCTTGGTGTTGGAAAGTCTGTTAACATTGCTTTTCCTTCTCTTGGCTCTCAAGGCTTCACACATACCATTTGCTATTTACCTTCCTGTTTCCTCATCTGAAAACAGGAGGTTAATAGCAGTACCCGCCTGAAGGTTAAATGATAGATTAAATGCTTGGGTCACATGGAGCTTAAGCAGTTAGTAATTGCTCAATAAGTGTAGTGATGATTATTCCTACTGGCTATTATGTCTCGCTTCTCTAATGGCAGATATGTCAGATGCAGATGCAGATAGGCTGCATCTTAAAGAGATGAATTACACAGGCTGTGCTCATCCTTAGAAATGCTATATAGGATTGTACTCATCTTCCTTTCAGCCAAGCACGGGTACAAACAACGCATGTGACAGAGAGGCGGGTGGAATGTGCAATTGTATATTGCTCAATTGGAAGCTGAGGCCATTTTGAAGAGAGCAGCAAAGATAACCTGAGTGCTGATGAAGTGACATTGATTCAGCAGAGATACGTGAACAGTTACTACTTGCAATCAGATCTTATGCAAATCGAACCTCTGGTGCAGCATTTTAATGACAACTACTCTACAAGGAACACTTACTTCAGAATTCTGCTTATTCTCATGAAATGAAAAGCTCAAAAAGGGAGGCTGTCATTTCATTCTTCAGAAGGAGAAGCTGTCAGTAGGATTGAGTCAGGCTTCACACCACCTCTCAGCTGTTTCTTTGACTGAATTGGATGCATTTGCAGAACCAGAGACTTAACTTTTCTTCTTTCTTTCTTTTTTTCTTTCTTTTCTTTCTTTCTTTTCTTTCTTTCTTTCTTTCTTTCTTTCTTTCTTTCTTTCTTTCTTTCTTCTTTCTTTTCTTTCTTTCTTCTTTCTTTCTTCTTTCTTTCTTTCTTTCTTTCTTTCTTCTTTCTTTTCTTTCTTTCTTTCTTTCTTTCTTTCTTTCTTTCTTTCTTTTCTTTTTCTTTCTTTCTTTCTTTCTTTCTCTTTCTTTCTTTCTTTTCTTTCTTTCTTTCTTTCTTTCTTTCTTTTTCTTTCTTCTTTCTTTCTTTCTTTCTTTCTTTCTTTCTTTCTTCTTTCTTTCTTTCTTTCTTTCTTTCTTTCTTTCTTTTTCTTCTCTTCTTTTCCTTTCTTTCCTTCTTTCTTCTTTCTTCTTTCTTTCTTTCTTTTCTTTCTTTCTTTCTTTCTTTCTTTCTTTCTTTTTCTTTCTTTCTTTTCTTTTTCTTCTTTCTTTCTTTCTTTCTTTCTTTCTTTTCTTTCTTCTTCTTCTTTCTTCTTTCTTCTTTCTTTCTTCTTTTCTTTTTTCTTTCTTCTTTCTTTCTTTCTTTCTTTTCTTTCTTCTTTCTTTCTTTCTTTCTTTTCTTTCTTCTTCTTTCTTTCTTTCTTTCTTTCTTCTTTCTGTTTCTTTCTTTCTTCTCTTTCTGTTTCTTTCTTTTTCTTTCTTTCTTTCTCTCTTTCTTTCTTTCTTTCTTTCTTCTCTTTTTCTTTCTTTCTTTCTTCTTCCTTCTTCTTTCCTTCCTTCTCTTTCTTTCTTTCTTTCTTTCTTTCTTTTCTTTCTTTTTCTTTCTTCTTTTCTTTCTTTCTTCTTTCTTTCTTTCTTCTTCTTTCTTCTTTCTTTCTTTCTTTCTTTCTTTCTTCTTTCTTTTCTTTTCTTTCTTTCTTTCTTTCTTTCTTTCTTTCTTTTATTTCTTTCTTTCTTTCTCTTTTCTTCTCTTTCTTTCTTTCTTTCTTTCTTTCTTTCTTTCTTTCTTCTTTCTTTCTTTCTCTTCTTTCTTTCTCTCTTCTTTCTTTCTTTCTTTCTTCTTTCTTCTCTTCTCTTTCTCTTTCTTTCTTTCTTTCTTTTCTTTCTCTTTTTTCCTTCTTTTTCTCCTTTCTCTCCTTTCTCTTTTTCCCTCTTACTCTCTATATAATATAAAGAAAAAAGATGGCAACAGAGTTGAAACCAGAGGTCATTTAATTTTGTTCTGGGCCTTTGGTGTTGCAATACTTTTCTTAGAGAGCTTGGAACCATTATGTCTTATCTCTTTGCTTACCTGTGACCATACATTACAATATAGATGTGAAGATCTATAGCATTTTGAGAAATTATCTACATGTCTCTTTCATTTTCAATTTTAGTAGATTACTATCTGCTAAACATGCAGATTTGTTCTGTGATGAACATTAACTACATCTAGATCATACCAAGTACTGACTGACAGTCCTCCTCTTTTTTAAAAATGGGTACTACATTGGCTCCTTGACACAAGACCATATTCAGAATCTAAAGATTTATGTTTCGAGCACCCTGACTGACCTATCTTCTTATTTTGGTGGGGAGAAGGTTGGGAATTAAATACAGGGCCTCACACTTGCAGAGCTTGTGCTCTACTGCTGACCTACACTTTCAGCTTCTTTCTGTAATAAACTTACAAACTATTTTGAATCATGTGAATTTTTAGTGTGCATAAAAGAAAATTCTGATCGAGAATTCACTCTTCCTTCTGCAGAAATAAATATATTCAGCAAGAGAGAATGAGTGACATTATCCATTTGTTGTGTGAGATTAGCCAAGGTGGAGTGTAAAAATGGTTTCTGAGGAGTATTTTCATGGTAAGCAGAACAATCTAAGTTCTGAATATTCAAGGTGATATCTGGCAAAGCAAAAGAAGTCTACCCTTTTCTGAGGAAATGTATGTGAGGTCATTCTTTTAACCTTGGTGAACTCGCATATCAGGGCAATGTAATAATTAAAAACTCATTTCACAGCAGCTGATTAAGCTTTGATTCACAATTACACTGTCTTTCAAAAGTCTCCTCTACTGTGCATTTTGAAAATATGATGGCTTCATTATTTGTTATTTTCCAAAGTTAGAGCTTCAAAGGATCGCAAAAAACTTCAGAATCATTCAGAAAGCCATGAATAAAACATGCAGACCCAGAATTTTAAATTAAAGTAATTAGACCACATTAGAATCTTAAAAAATAGAGTTAACATCCCTGTCAATAAGGAGAAAGAGTTGCCCCCCTTAAGTCACTTCTTTCTGTCCAACATTTTTTAAACTACCACTTTTAATGCACTATTAGAAAAAAATAATTGCTGTGATTAAAATAATTATTAAAAGAAAATGTTAGTTAGTGGTGGGAATAAAAAATTAAATGTTAGAATATTCAACCACAATACCTTCAGAGTATCATTCCAATACAATTTTGTTTGTTTGTTTTTGTTTTGGGGCCACACCCATTTGACTCTCAGGGGTTACTCCTGGCTATGCGCTCAAGAATTGCTCCTGGGTTGGGGGACCATATGGGACGCCGGGGGACGCCAGGGATCGAACCACGGTCCGTCCTAGGCTAGAGCTTGCAAGGAGACACCTTACCTCTAGCCCCCACTCTCCAGCCCCCCCTATACAATTTTTTAAGTAAATTATTGAAAAGGACCAGGCAATATCCTAATATATAGACAACTTTCTGGTCTAAATGCACCTTAGATAATAGAAGGGTGGGAATACACAGACAAACTGGCATGTGAACAGGAAGCAGGGTTACTTTCAAAAAAGTCTTCACCAATTGTGAGAGAGAAAAATATAAGGATAGGAGGTATAGTGCTTTGAGAGCCAACTCACAGAGCTCTAGAGAAAACTGGGAAGATCAAATTCCAGAAAAAGATGGAAAGTTACATTTGAGACTAGAGTTTGTGGATTTAACAGACATCAACCTTTAGGAAAAGTACTTACTTGCTAAGAAATATACCTAGGACACAGAAACACAATGCAAAAATGTCCTTTGCATGCCTATATTTGTTGCAGCTCTATTACAATAGCCAGAAGCTGGAAACAACGCAGGTGCCCAACAACAGATGAGTGGCTAAAGAAACTGTGGTGCATATATACATATATACAATAGATCACCATGCAACTGTCAGGAAAGGGAAGTCATGAAATTTTTCTACACATAGCTGGGCATGAAAACTATTATGCTGAGTGAAATAAGTCAGAAAAAAGAGATAGACACAGAATAATTGTGTTACTCATCTGTGGGATTTAAGAAAAATAAAAGATAATATGATAATAATAGCCAGAGACAATAGAGATGAAGTTCAAAAGGACCAGCCCATAACTACATTGAGAACTATCATAACAATGTGAATGAATGAGGGAAGTAGAAAGCCTTTGCCAGTGCAGGTGGGGTGGGTGGGAAGGAGGGAGATTTGGGACATTGGTGATGGGAATGTGGCACTGGTGAAGGGGGGTGTTCTTTACACGACTGAAACCCAACTACAATTGTATTTGTAATCAAGGTATTTAAATAAAGATTAAAAAAATAAGAAAGGACCAGCCCATGATATGAAGCTTACAGTTTACCAAGATTGGTGAGTGCAGTTAGAGAAATAATTACACCAACAACTATCATGAAAATGGTAATGAGAGGGGCCGGGAAGGTGGCGCTACAGGTTAGGTGTCTGCCTTGCAAGCGGATGGACCGCGGTTCGATCCCCCGGTGTCCCATATGGTCCCCCAAGCCAGGGGTGATTTCTGAGCGCATAGCCAGGAGTAATCCCTGAGCTTCAAACGGGTGTGGCCCAAAAACCAAACAAACAAAAAAAAGAAAATGGTAATGAGAGAAATAGAATAACTGTCTCGAAGACAGGAAGGAGTCAGGGAGGAGGGAGATGGGGACTTGGTGATGGAAAGGAGGGCAAAGGGAGATGTACTTTTTTTATTGTGGGCAAAGTGAATTACAAATCTTTCACAGTGATATTCAAGGCACATAGTAATAGTGAATGAGGGGCATTCCCACCACCAGTGTTGTCCTCCCTCCACCCCTGTTCCTAGCATACATCCCACTTCCCCCTCCTTTACCACCCCCCGTAATGCTAGTGCAACTGTGTGGTGTACTTTTTATGACTGAAACCAACTACAAACACATTTGTAACCATAGTGCTTAAATAAAGATATTAATAAAGAATTGAAAAAAAAAGAAAGACTGAGTTGGGCCCATTGAAGTAAAATCAAGAGCTAGAGGGAGAGAATACTGTTAAGTCTCACAAAACTACATTTCCATTTTCATTAAAACACTTTCTTTTTATGCTGCCACTGTAATAAGTCTTTCTTACCCAAACTTTGTCTCTTGGGATTGTTTCCATGGAAATGCAAATAGGCATATGCAAATCAAGAGAAATACAGAATTAATTTAAACTTACAACAATCTTATTTGATCGCATAAAATACAAACTGAATGGAACTGATATGGAAACAATACTTTCAGTGTTACTGACCAGAGCAGTTAGGATGGAGTAAGAGAGATCTTCCAAGTGTACTTCAAGAAGCTGGTATTCAACTGATGATTCCGAGACAAGAGTGTCATTGGTTCAGCACAATAGTCTGAGGATACAATGCTGCTTGGGCTTGCAGTGTTGGGGCTACCTGGGCCATTTGGGCAGTGTTGGAGGCTTCTAGGGATATAGAATCTAGCTCAGGGGAACCAGGTAGTTTTGGAAATTGAACCTGGGTCAGCTCATGTTAAGCAAGTGCCCTAATCTTTGTGTTATCTGTTATCTGCCAGTCTCTAATGCAATGTTTTTATTTTAGCCTTGACCTCACACTAGATCCACTAGCAGGGGTCCTCAAACTTTTTAAACAGGGGGCCAGTTCACTGTCCTTCAGACTGTTGGGGGCCAGATTATAGTAAAAACAAAAATTATGAACAAATTTCTATGCACACTGCATATATCTTATTTAGAAGTGAAGAAACAAAATGGGAATAAATACAATATGTGGCCCGCGGGCCGTAGTTTGAAGACTCCTGCGGGCCTTATCCTAAACATTCTGATTTAAATAGCCTGGGGTACAGCATATCTTTAGTAGGCTTAAATTCTCTATGGGGGGATTCTAATGAGCAAATAAGCTGAAGAACTACTGAACCTGAGAATCACATCATAATCAGGCCCAAATGAACACTATGGAAAGTCCCTACTATACCCGAAGCTCCAGAAAATTACCACTAGGTCTGAGTTGTCAATAAAAGATGCTTTGGGATAATAGTTTGTTTTTCTGGAATAGACCACTGTGTATGAAATGTGTAGGCCAAATGGTTGATGTTTGCACTTGTTTACAGAATTGTCAGCATTGGGTCTACAGTGTGTTTGGAACAGTCTCTGGAATTTCCAAAGACTTAGACCTTCTGTGATATGTTTGAGGGGAACTTGTGCAACTGGCTACTGGGAGATAAAAGAATTTAAAGCACATTATTATTTTATATAGTAAAATCAAATAGGAACCCAAGAATGCTAGGTCATGGAAATGCTATGTCTAAGTGCAGAAATCATAGATAATATAACATTTGGGAAATATCTTCAAAGATGAGGAAAATCATGACATGCAAATAAATAATAGAAAGGCATTCCAGGTAAAGGGAACAAGGAAAGAGAGAGGTAGAGAAATGTGTCCAGTAACTATACAATTCTGGTGTTTTAGCTGATGCTGATAATTGTAGCAGCAGATGAATTTGGAGGGTAAGTCAGAAAGTTTTAAAGTCAAGGTGTAGGGGCCAGAGAGATAGTACAGTAGGTATGGCTCTTGCCTTACAAGTGACTGTCCCAGCTTTGAATCCTGGCACCCATGTTGCTAGGAGTGATCCCTGAACACAGTTGAATGAACAAAAACAAACAACAAAAATGAAGGTGGAAAAGTTGGTTATATTAGTATGCAACTGAGAACTGTTAAAATATTTTTTAGCAAAATAATAATAAGAAAAAGAACATAGAAGCAAGTTTATAGGCATTTTCCTTCAAGTCAACAGTAATTCCACAAATAGATGCCAACTATTTCCCACTTGATTTTCAAAGCAAAAAAATATGCCCTTGAGAAATTGTGTTGTTAAGTATGTGCTTATAAATACTGGAATTCAAGGGCAGTTTGTCTTCTTCACTTCAGTAATCACTAGAAAGATTGAGTTTCTCAAAATATCTATCAATTTAGGAGGTATCAGTGAACCATTTGAATGATATTCATTCCAGTTAGTCTCCAGGACACATCATGCTGTGAAGACAGAAAATGAGGAAGAAGAGGCATGATTTCTGTTTGAAAGTGATAAAATCTAATTAGGTAGGGAAAACTGACTCAGCCATAGAAATTATTAGATTGGGGGCTGGAGTGATAGCAGTTAGGCATTCGCCTTGCATGTGGCTGACTTGGGTTCAATTTCTGGCATCCCATATGGTCCCCCAATCCTGCCAGGATTGATTTCTGAGCAGCATAAAGCCAAGTAACACAAGAGTGACACTGAGTGTGGCTCAAAAAACATAAAAAAGTAAAGAAATTATTAAGAAACTATAAGTAAAAGATTGATTCATTGATTTTTTAGATCTTACTAAACCAGATGAATCCCAATATTAAGTTCTACTGTTTTTCTTTTCTACTTCAGTTGTTCTCCTAGCATTTGACTAAGCACAAATGGAATGTAAATGATTTTTTATGGCAAATGCATCAAGCTGTCTTTATTTTGATTCCAAATATATACATCACAATATGCCTCTTAAAGTTTATCTTAGGGAACAATATAACAGTCTTTGTGCAATTGAGAGCGATTTGCAATCATCTTCTCATTTAAAAGAAGATTTACTCTAAGGAAAGTAAAAAATAGCTTTTTTTTTGGACATTGGAATGAGTTGTTTACTTTTTAAAAATACTAACTCAGGTGGTTAATTTGCACAGTTTTGAAAGCTGCTTTCTTGCCAATCAACTTTAAAACATTTTAAGAGAATTATCAAATTCAATTTATTTAAGACTTATTTAAGAATAAAAGGGATATCTCTATTTTCACCTAAATTCTAGAATAATTCAAATAAGAGGTTTTAAGACACATTTATGACACAAAGCTTTTAAAGAACAGCATTTTTAGAACTTAGTCCTTAGTTCATCCCCAGATGTGTTTTCTCTTTTCTCCTCTACTTTCCAATAAACTTTTCTAACTCCAACCCCCCATAATTTCTAATAATTTCAACTATTAGGAAAGTAAAAGCTGTTCAAAATGCTTCCAACCTAATATTGATAAATTCTATAAGGCTATGAACCTATTTCTGCTCTCAAGCAGCATTTAGAAGAGCTATGATTTATATAAAAGTTAAATATAGGGGCTGGAGAGATAGCATGGAGGTAAGGCGTTTGCCTTTCTTGCAGAAGGTCATCGGTTCGAATCCCGGCGTCCCATATGGTCCCCCGTGCCTGCCAGGAGCAATTTCTGAGTATGGAGCCAGGAGTAACCTCTGAGCACTGCCGGGTATGACCCAAAAACCACACACACACACACACACACACACACACACACACACACAAAAGTTAAATATATTAAGCAGCCTATAGAAAGTGCACAACAAATTGATAAGAAAGAATATTTATTAAGAAGGCTTACTAATGTATGTCTTTTGATTACTGAATTAAAAAGATGCTTTAGGCTTAAAATATACTAGTCATAGTTATGAAAGTGCTATTTGTAGTCAAGCCATGAAAACCATCAGAGAATAAAGATGCAGTGAATGGAAGTTATTTCTATGGAAGGAGTTTGGATGCCTCTCAATTAGACTAGTATTTCAAGGAAAATATGTAAAAGCTTCATGATGATTGTGGGGAAACAGAAGAATTTCTGTATGTATAGCAGTGGGCCAGACATTGGCACAGATGCTTTTTAGTACCATTACTAACTGCTAATAGCGTCTATGGATTTAGCACTCAATGGTGATTTTAGGAGTTTTTCTGTTTCATCATATTAGAGAGAATTCATACTCATGAGCATTAAATTTAATACTAAAACTTAAACACAAAAATTGGAAGGAAGTTGTTAATCAAAGGGTAATATTCACAATCCATTATGGAGACCATTACATTGCCCTTATGAAAACTACAAGTCAGAAAAATGGAAATTAGAACAGCAATAACGTATTATATATATTATATATATTATATATATTATATATATTATTATATATATTATATATATCATTATATACTTATTAGAATGGTTGAATCAATGGAATGCTCACAACACTAAATGCTGGAGTAAGTGTGGAACAACGGAAACTCACATTCATTGTTCCCGAGAATGCAAAACTGTACAGTTCTTATGGAAGTAGCTTGGAAGAGTCATTCAAAACAAGACATTTTATTACTACATGACCCAGCAGCTATACATCTTGGCAATTACTATACACACACCCCAATCTGAAACCTTACATCCACACAAAAACTTGCATGCCTATCTAAAGTAGCACTATTTATAACTGCCCAAATGATGAAGAAGCAAGGATGACCTTTAATAAGTAAATCAGTAATTAAACTCAGATACATTATTACAACGGAATATTATTCAGCACTGTAAAGAAGTGCACCATCAGCTAGGAAAAGAATTGAAGGAAAGATTGGGTGATAGCAATAGTACAGCAGGGAGGGCATTTGCCTTACATGCAGCCCATCTGGGTTTGACCCTCTGCATCTCATATGTACACCCAAGCACCACTAGGAGTAATTCCTGAGTACAGAGTCAGGAGTAAGACTTAAGTATTGCCAGGTGGGTCCCCAAACAAACAAGCAAGCAAACAAAACTAAAAAAAATGTAAATGTACATTACTAAGTAAACAAAACGAATTCAACAGATTACACACCATATGATACCAACTCTGTCATTGTGGAAAGGGCAAAACTATAAAGATAGTAAAAATAGTCAGTGGTCATCAGAAATTGGAATAGAAGCAAACTAAAGACTTTTACTAATACTTATCTGGCAATGTAGGGCAATAGATTTTTAACAAATACATTACTTTGTGGGATGTTGATAATTGGGAAGATGTAAGAGGAGAGGGAGAATGTAAATAAGCGTTATGTGTTCTGAGCTACATTTCTGAACTAAAAAATTCTATAATTAAATCTATAGGCACAGAAGACATGGATCTACTGAAGACTCTCACCAGTAACTAATTTAAAAGTGACTGATTTTTCTTTCTAGCAGAATAATGGCCCAGCTTCTTTACCAACCTCCAAAAGAAAACAATGGCCTCTGTCTATTTCCAGGTAATCTGATTCAGGCTGATAGTTCTAGAGCATTCTCAGAATGGGTGGGAGGAAGATTGTTCCTTTCTGCATAAATCACCGCAATGCAGTGCCATGCCCTCTACAACTGAACTCAAATAATATAAGTAGCTGAACTTTCTCAGGGGGACCAGACTATGGGCTGAAAACTCTGGGATATTTTCAGGATAGCGTGATCCAAGAAACTCTATAACTTTACTTGTCACTAAAAAATCCGGCAGCCTCAGCCCACACATGCCACTGTTCTGGCAGAAAAACTGCTCAGCTCTTCTACCAAGCTCCAAAGGAAATCATGGCCTCCAAGTCTTCCCAGGTAGTCAGGTCTGAGCATTTATGGGTGAGGGTAGATTCCCCTTTCAGCCTGTGACAGCAGCCACTATCACACCCTATACCCTCTGACAGAAATGGCCAGCTCCACAACTTACTTAACCTTATTAAACTGCTGAGCCACCGATTTTTTTTTTATAGTAGTGTCAGGCCAATAGTATTATGGAAAATCTGATGGGAAAGTTACATAGAAATCTACCAAGCTCAATGAGCCTAAACAGTTAAACAGGAGGCTCAACTATCACCTATCACAGCCCAGTAAATACTAAGACACTGGCTTTTGTAACATCATAGAAAGACATAACAATTATTTCAAATTTACTCATGCTGATCTAGTTGTAGATAATTCCTTTTGCCTTTGTGTATTAATAATAATATGAAGTAAATTTGTGCCTAAAATTGTGGGTGGGAAATTGGAACACTAGTGGAGGGAAGATTACACTAGTGGTGGGATTTGCATTTGCACATTTAATACCTAAAATGACTATATTATGAACAACTTGGTTGTTATAATATATTTTTTTAAAAGCTACTAATGTGGGGCCGGAGCAGTGGTGCAAGTGGTAAGGCATCTTCCTTGTAGGTACTAGCCTAGGATGGGCCGTGCTTCGATCCCCCTGGAACCCATAGAGTCCCCCAAGCCAGGAGTGATTTCTGAGAGCATAGCCAGGAGTTAGTTACCCCTGAGCGTCATTGGGCGTGGCCCAAAAACCCAACAAACAAACAAAAAAAGCTAATAATGTTAAACTCTGTACAATATGTGCATTTGCATACAGAAGGTATATTTACTCTGAAGTATAACTTTTCTTTAGTGCAATGATCTTATAGATTAATTGTGCTTATTTTCTCTGGCAAGTTTTCTTTCCTTGAGCCCATACCAAAGTGAAGCAATAGTTGTTATATCCTTGACTCCATTAGCGGAACTTTGCCAACAGTTACATTAGGCCAATGTTTTGTGCCATCAGATACTGTGCAGAGGGCTGCATAGAGGAGTTCAGTAAATTCAATAGTAATTTTAATTTATATTTTAATCTGGGTGGGGAGGTAGTAGGGACTAGGGCTCAGGCAAAGACTGGCTAGTTTGATGTCATTGAGCACTATAAAGTACGGGATTGGTGATTTTCAAGCCCTGCTGGGTTAGTCCTGGTGATCCTTGAAACCACTAAGCCTAGCAATGCCTTTTCTTTGGGCACTAGTTGATTAGCACCAGTAGCGCCCCCAGACTCCCTGAGAACTGTTTAGGATCCCCACCAAACAAAAGCACATTCTCTTATACTTTACTAAAAGGCAACTGAAATGAAGTTAAAGAGATGTAATTTTATTGAAAGTGAAACAAGTGACCCTGTAGGAAATAATTTAAGATTCAGCACAAAAGTTCAAAATCAAAGAAAGATTTCTTTTTGAATTGATAGTTTGAATGTAAATGTTAATGGTACAGTAGATATCAGTCATCTGAGCTATACAGAGGAGCAGGAATAGAGACTAGACATCTTTGACACACCATTGGCCTTGATTCCAGAACTGATTTTAGCAAGCAGTGGGGGGGGGCTGGTTGGGGGGAAGAATAGGTGAACTAGAAGTGACAAAAGAATAGCAGTGGGTGATCCTTGGGACCCTTAGTGGTGATGAAGGAGCAATAACTTTGGGACATTGTTACAAATAGCAAATTACAATGCAGTAAGGTATTGGTTGATATGTTTCCTTACAAAAATAATATTGTGGATTAAAGCTGGAGTTGATTTTATAATGACTGAAGTTTGAGTTGATTTTTATAATGATATTATTTGGGTTGTACTAACTAATTTCTCCTTATCTCCCTAGAGACACTCTTATAAGAACTTTGGTGGGAGAAGTTGTGATAAAGAATAGGGATATCAAATAGATTGCAAATCATAAAAGAGTGTGAAGACGTTGATTTTTAATATGCACACCTCTATTTATTTTTACTTATTTTAAATTATAAATAATAGTTCTTCAGTGAATTTTATGAACACTTTGCTTTCCTCCTTACAAAATCTCCAACAATTCTTCTGGGAGCTGAATCCCAAAGGATAAAGGATATGCTGAATAATTTCTTTTTCTTTTTAAGTTTCTATATAATTGATAAGAGCATTCACTAGTTTTGAGTGTCCAGCCTAACTACTCACTGTTTGCATGGACCATGCAATAATGTACACAATAAATCTTGTTGGCATTCATTTCCATACAATGCACACATTTGGTTCCACTGAGGCTCAAAGAAGAAATCCATCAAGAGACAAACTGATGAGGTCAAGAGTCTTCCTGGCAACAGACCTGCAGGTGAGAAGCAGCAGATTCATGTCCTCAAGGGACCTTCTTGTCTGCCGAGTCCCAAAAAGAATTATTTTTTAATAGAAAAAAAGAACAGAGAAGCAGCTTTTTTTAGGAGAAGGTTGTGGACTGAAATGATCAATACACCCCTGCCTTGGGTATCCACTAAAGCACACTACACCTTCTCTGCAAAGCTAAATCTAAAGTTTCAGACACAGAGTTCATCTTGTCCTTATTTTAGACTTTTCAGGAAAGGACAAGCTAAAGACACCATGTCTATCCAGAGAAACTCGCTCATGTTTTCATTCAAATCCAGCTCTTCATTATTTCTGGGTAGTTTTGAACCATGCAGTTACATTTAAAACATTTTTCCTGGTGATAAGAACTCAGAAGATCTAGTCTTAGCAGCTTTAAAATATATCATGAAACACATATATGATTGTCACCGTGATACACTGGACAGTCCCATAACAGATCTATTTATAATTAGAAGTTTGTATCTTTTGAGCCCCTTGCTCCATACCTTGCCCCTGACAGCTACTAGCCTGTTGTTTTTTTTAGCTTATTTTCATTATATATATATTTTTTTTTACAGAGAAAGGGTCCAATGGCTTGTATGTGGGATTCTTTGAGCAGAAGAAATTTTAAGGCAATGGCTGGATATCTTGGGGAGGGGAATTAGCTATCTGAGCGAGTTATATTCAGGAGCCAGCACAGCACTAAACTTTTTACTGGAACCAGCCCTTCCCCTCCTTCTCCCAGATAGCTTGTGCCTGGCCTCTGAGAGATCAGATATTTCCTCCATGTCCTTGGTGACAAAGAAACTGTGATCTTGTTAGATGGAATGCCCCTCACTCTTTTTTTTAACTCTCTGATCATATCTTTCCAGCAATTGGTTTTACATTCAACCGCAAAACTTGTGCTCTATCCTCAGTGAAGTCCCACCGCCAGCAGCTTGCATGAGACGGAATGCTGATTTAGCTCCTAGGATGCACTGTACCACATTGCCATGGCAACCAGCAGACAAGCCTGAGAGAAGCAAGGCTGCAGAGGAGCCTTAGCCATTACCAAACAGCAAATCAAAGGGACGTGTGTCAGGAGAGATGTCTAATTATCACACACTTGTCCTTCCAGCCAAACCAGAGTATGAGGGGAATGGGAAGCATTCAGAACTGGCATCTTTAGGTCATACAATCACAGAAACTTTTCTGAGCTCCTTTGGGAAGTCCCTAGAGAGTCCTGCTGCCTTAAGGTATATTGAAATAGATTCTTAGATCGACCTTTTCCTCAAAGTTATCACCAAGTCCTAAGCAGTGCTAAGTATAATGCTCTATAGCTGAAGGTATTTTACAGGCAGCAGGGCAATTTTAAATAGTCTCACATCTGTGAGCCTGCTAGCTAACAGCATCTCATCTCGGATGCTCTAAGCCTAGGCCTTGAAGCATTTGCCTCTTTTTATTCCTTCTTTCATTTTTTTCCCTTTTAACACCCCCTTAAAATAAACAAACTTGTTTCAGTAATCCTCATGGCAAGCCAAGTAAGAACTGATATATTTATATGCAAATAGATGCAAATCAGACTACAGGAAGCATTCTGGAGCCCCAACTGTTAACATCTCTGGCCAGGAAGAAGATGCTCAAGGTTACAGAACACTCTGTGAAGATTTATACTCTTCTGGGAAAACAGTTTTAGAAACCCTACTTTTAAATATGTTGAGATCAAGGCTGTCCAATTCTTGAGCTAGAGTAAAAGAGGTGAGAAATGAAGACTCAGTCTCACTTGAATAAAATCTGAGTTGCCTTTGTTATGAGAGTAGCTTCAACCCACCGTTTCTTTGTAGTCAGTCCAATCTGCAAGGGTGTCTGCATTGGGTGAAAATAGTGTTTAACCTGTCCTTTCTGCATTAATTCATATTTCTGAATGACACCTGCTGGCGGCTGGCCTGACTCACCTTTGTTTTATTAAAGGTGCGTTTAAGGTCAACTACCACTAACTGCATTGTTAAATATTGATTTAGTCATTTGAATTAATGTAATTTTCAGTCTTCTCTGTACTTAATGTACAGCAGCACTCCAGTGACCCAGTCAGATGGAAGATCAATATGTGGGCATTTGGCTTGTGTGAAAATGGCCTGATTGCTTTCTGTGCATGCTTGTTTTACTTGCAGAAGCCAAAGGGCTCTGGATAATGGGGCAGTGGCTTATCTATTTAGCTCCTGCAAAACTTGTGAATGTTTTCATCTCTTGCAGAATGTTCCTGACCTACTTAGTGGTCAGTGTTTACTTTGGGTTGTGAATGAAAAGCTTCCCTTGTGGAGGAAAGAATAGTCTCAAAAAAGCAAAAACTCGAAACCCCCCCAAATTTATAATGCTATAATAGCAAGGTAAGCACTACCTGGATTCATAACACTTCAAAACCTGAAATAAACCTCAGAATGGCTTCTCTCAGCACTTTCATTTTGTTGAAGGTGGCATGGAGAGTTTAAATGACTTTTCCAACTGCTAAGGTCAGAAGTAGAAGCTTGAACTTCCAATTACTCTCCTTTCATTGTTATTATGGGTTTCAAGTAAATATCATTATCTTCCTGAAAAGAATCAAAATAAAACAAGCCTGTAACCCATCTTTCATTGTTACAGGGAGAGAAGATAGTGCCATGTTTAGGGTGCCAGGCCTTTCATGCAACCCAATACTCTTGGAACCACATACTTATCTGAGCATTGTCAGGGCAGCCCTGAGGGGCCTTTGAGCACCAGTGGGTGTGGTCATGGATACCTCCAGTAATTTCAGGGGGGACCCAGGTATCTCCAGCACTGCAGGACCACCTACTCAGGCCCTTGTAGAGTCTTTTGGGACCTGGGGTCTCTGGAGCATCACTTAGGAAGTCCCTCCCACTCCAATATCATTATTACAAACCAAAGAAAGTGCAGTATGGAGATGAAAAAATAGTTTTGGTAGTTACCAAGAGAGACACTATCCTTTAAGGATAGTTGCCTCCTTTGGAAATTTCCAGCTTAGATATTTTATTTTTTGGAATAGACTCTACTATTTTTTATTAATTGCTTTATTTAAGCACTGTCATTACAAAATTGTTCAGTGTTGAGTTTTAGTAATACAATGCATACTACCCTTCACCAGTGCTCCCTTCCTGATGCAGATGGCTCCTGTTTATCTCCCATTCAGGCCTGTCTCTAGGGCAGGCAATTTGCTTCTTTTTCTCTCACTCCCCCTCCCACTCTTTCTTTCCTCATAGACACTGTGATTTGCATTATTGTGAATGGAGGGGTGCCTTGCATGTTACTTTCTCACCTTTCAGTATTGAGTTCTTGTGTAGAGTTTTCAGTTCCAGATATCATTGTCCTAGTAGACCCGTCTCTGCTCTAACTGTATTCACTGCTTTTTGTGGCGAGCTTCCAAGCCTGGGTTGGTCCTCCTGGCCCTTATCTCTAAAGTTTCTGGATATTTTTACCAGGCATATTGTTTTTCTTACATCCCACAAATGAGTGAGTTTATTCTATGTCTATCCCTTACTCTCTGGCTAATTTCACTCAGCATAATCATCTCCATGTCAATTATGTATAAGCAAATTTCATGACTTCATTTTTTTCCTAATGGCTTCATTGTATTCCATTGTGTAGATGTACCAGAGTTCCGTTAGGCACTCATCTGTGAGTTGGGCATCTGGGTTGTTTCCAGATTCTGGCTGTTGTAAATAGCACTGCAATGAAAATAGGCATGCAGAGGGTGTTTTTGTATTTGTTTTTGTGTTTCTAGGGTATATCCCTAGGAATGATATTGCTGGATCACATGGGAGCTAAATTTCCAGTTTTTTTTTTTTTTTTGAGAAATCTCCATATTGTTTTCCAGAAAGGTTGAACTAGATGGCGTTCTCACCAGCAGTCAATATTAGTTCCTTTCTCCCCAAATCCCTGCCAGCACTGATTATTCTTGTTCTTTGTGATGTGTGGCAGTTTCTATGGCATGAAATGATACCTCATTGTTGTTTTGATTTGCATATCACTGATGATTAGTGATGGGGAACATTTTTTTCATGTGCCTCTTGGCCATCACTATTTCTTCTTTGAGGAAATGTCTGTTCATTTCTTCTCCTCATTTTTTGATGGCATTAGCTTGACTTTCTGATCAATAAATCATACCAGCTACCTTAATTCTCACACATGAGAGAAACAAAAAAACTTGTGTTGGTGTCATAATCTGTAGGTGATACATTTTTTTCCCATCTAGCCTTTTTCTATGTCTAGAAGTCCATATACAAAATCAAATACAAAGGTCCATATACAAAGTCTCTGAATGAAGCCCAAAATGCCCTGGAAACCAGGTAAGTGACAAATACACTTACATCGTGAGTGTGAGGCCATGAGCTCAATCCTCTGAGCTAGCCACATGCAGAATGCAGAATGTGGTCCAGCAGTTCTGTGGCCAGGAACTCCAGCTCCACATCTTGCAATAAGTACTATACAACCAGATATGTACCAAGAACCCAACTAAAACTATGTCAGCTTTAGGTCAGGCGGTTTAACCCCTGCTGAGCCTAAGTGCAAATAATGCAACTTAAAAGCGTGTGGTCCTTGGCAAGTATAGATGTGAGGAAATTCACCCAATTATATGTGACCCAGCCATCACAACAACATCAACAAAGGGAAGGAAAGTGTAAGAAAGAAGGAATAGAGTGAACAGAATCAGAAGATGGAAAGAAAAGACGAGGCCCTGGAAAGCTTCTGGATGAAGCCAGTAAAACTTCTAAATATCTAGGCTATATAAACCAGTAAATTCCCTTAAATGCTTACCTTTGATTTCTTTAAAAACAGGGTCTCCACAGCAGTGCCTGTGGGCCCAGGGGCCACTCCTGTCTGTACTCGAACAGCAAATTGTGCCTGATAAGGTGCCAAAGATTGAACCCCAGGACCTCAGGCATGCAAGGCATGTACTTCAGAGTTCTTTCTTGGCCCTGGACCTAATTTTATAATCGAACCCTAGAGTCTCACTTCCTGGCTCTTACACTGGCTTAAGTATTTAAAAAATACTTTGATCCAGATGGATGTAGTATCAAGTTTCCAAGTCACAGGGCAGTTTCACAGAAATTTGGAATAGATTTTCTATTTACATTATAAAGTACAAGGTGACGGGTCTCCAGGAAAACACCTATTTTTGAGAATATTTTGATCTCTTCAAATCTGCAGTATAAGTGCAAATTGACTTTACTTTCGAAGCCCTTCCAGAATGCCAATGCTTTCTTGTGCCTAATAGATCTTAATGATTGCAGGTGATCTTCTCCATGTAAAAGCAGAGTTAACGACATTGTGTTTTTGCCAAAAAACTTTCCCTTAAAGAAAAAGCCGTTCTAGTCCCAAACCAGAATTGATTCTCCATTAAGAAAGGAAAGCATAGAGATTGAAACTATAGACTTTTCATAATGGAAGAGTAACCTTAGGGTACAAGACTCTCAATTTCAGGTGACACTGAGACTAAGAGGTCTTAAGTGACAGGCTCCAGCTCGACAGCTTGTTCAATTGTGGCTGACACTGATCCCCACATTTTCAACCCCCTGTGCCCTTGAAGCCTGCCATCCAGCTTCCTTTCTGTCTTTGATGTCATGCTGGAACATACTGCCTATTTCTGGTTTGTCTGGGGTTGAAACTTCAGTTGTTTGTAGGAGCCAGGTATTGACCCCGTTTACAGACAGCCACAGCCACAGAGTTAATTTGGTTTGTGGCCACATTGTGTACGTGCAAGCCAAGGTTGCAGAGCTATTTTTTCTCTCAGTAGAGTTTAGGAATGTAATTAAAAAAAAAATAGAAGTTTATACCAGGCAAGAGGATAAAATTAATCAGAACAAACACAATAAACAGAATCAAATCTTTTGTCTCAGCACCTGGTTACACAATAAAGCACAGAGATCAATGTCAAAATCCAGTTTTTCTTCCTTTTTTTTTTTTTTTTGGTGACAGTTTTGCTGGCTCAAGGGAGTGCTAAGAGCAGAGCTAACACACAACCTTCCTGGCAGATGCTCTGCTATTAGGTGTAATAGAATAAGCTCACTCACACATTGATTTAAAAGAGGTTTGATATATAAAAATAATAGTGAATATTGATGATTTGTCCCCTTTTATGGACTGGCTGTCCTTACATGGAACAAAAGTCTATAGCATCAAAATTATAAAATGTGTGGATGTGAAGTTCATAAAGCCAGAATGACTTTTTTTCTTAAACAAAGGCAGATGCTTTGTGTAGATGGATATCTCGTTTCTGTGTTCTAGGCATTTACTTTCATTTTTGAAATCCTTTTAAGTGCTAAGAGGCACCTGGCCCTGGAGTGAAAAGAGATTAAAAACACCTTGGGGAATCTTAATTCCCTGTAAATCACTACTTCCTCCCTTTAGAAAAAATGAAGGTGTTCTCAAATGAAAGATGGAACCTTATCTACCTTATGAATAACCTGCTCTTTCTTCTTTTCTCTTGCCCTGGAGTTCCAGGGCTTGCTGATAGATAGAGAGTGATTAAAAATTCTCATCGTGCTCAAGTGCCTTGTGCCCTGTGCTCTGTCATTCTGCAGTTGGGTATCAAAGCTGCAGCATCTCGGTTCTTTGAAGACTAAGCAGGTTGGACATGCAATTTAGATGAAAAACAATTACTCTGCGTTAGCTTGCTTTTGGCAAGAGTGTATTAAGGATCGCCACTTATGGGCAACAAAAACCACACTTCTTCATGAAATTCAAATGAGAGAGAGAAAAGAGAAGCAACTGTTGAGTATTCTGGCAGAAACTTTTCTGCATAACCTTTCTCTGCCGGGTCCGTTCTTTTTCCTGGTAGAATAACCTCAGTATTGGCTTGGATAATAATGTGTTTCTCTCTCCCATGCACAGATGGTCATGTGGTTCGACTGGTGGGGAGGCTCTGAAGCACAAAAAGAGGACTAAACAGCTGAAGTACATGCTGTGGCTCTTTTCCCCCTTCCAAATTGGTGGAAAGAAGGGAATTAATGGACACATTGCATGGATGTCTTTTGTGAAGAATACATTTGGTTTTGAGAAAACAAGCCAACAAAAGGCACACTAATGCATCAGCTGTGTTTTCAGTTACATGTCACCTTAAGAAGCACCATTTGATCTTCAAGGGTTTTAGTTTCAAGATTTGAGTTCTGAGCATTGTGTCTGCCCAGCAGCATCTGAGCAATGTGTTGGTCAATGTTTGCCATGTCGGAATGAGTTCTTGGCTTTGCCGAATGGAGAACACTCTGAGCCTTGCGGGCTGTCACCCTGTGAGGACCAAATGGAATACAGGAGGAACCTGTGTGCCAACAATATTATCTAGTTAAAAATCCCCAAAGGAACATCAAGGGCAGTGCTGAAAGGGAGCAAAAGTCATCATTGCTCAGCAGACAGTATGAGTTTAGAGAAGTGCAGTGAAGGAGAAGCAGGACACTTTCCTGGAAAAGCCAGCTATGTGGCCACCCTGAAGCCTTGCTTAAACATCTCTTCACTTGCTGTAAAGCTTCATTTATGTACTATGGATATTCTTTGTAGGTTTTTACCCCTGTTTTTTTTTTTTTTTTTTTTTTTTTGTGGTTTTTGGGTCACACCCGGCAGCGCTCAGGGGTTATTCCTGGCTCCATGCTCAGAAATTCTCCTGGCAGGCACGGGGGACCATATGGGACACCGGGATTCGAACTGATGACCTCCTGCATGAAAGGCAAACACCTTACCTCCATGCTATCTCTCCGGGCCCTTTACCCCTGTTTTGTTGTTGCACTGCACCTGGTGATGCTTTACCCCTCCTGATCCACTAATTAAAAGCAACTCTTGGCAGTACTTGGAGAAGGGATGTGGTGCTGGGGCCCAACCCTAAGAATCCCACATGCAACACTGGAACTCTAGCTCTTTAACCCACCTCTCTAAGTTTTGGGTATATTTTTGATCAAGGAGAACTTCATTTTCCTTTTTTAAAAAATATATGTAATTACTTTATTTAAGCACCATGGTTACAAAACTGATCATGGTCGAGTTTCAGTCATTTCCAGCTACCTGTAACCTCATTTTTCCTTCTATCCTCCCCTTGTCTGCCTCTGGGACAGACTACCCCCACGCCCTCCTCCTCTTTCCTATTTCTGTTTTGACACCGTGGTTTATACTACTGATAATGAAGAGTATCATGAATACCACTTTATCCCCTTTTAGCACCCATTTCTTGTCCAGAGTGATCTGTTCCAACAGTCATAGTGGACTGAACATTCACCATCCTAACTGCATTCACCACTTTTTGTGGTAAGTTTCTTTCCAGGGACTGGTCCTTTTGATCCTCATCTCTATTGTCTCTGGGCATTATTACTACACTATTTTTTATGAGTGAGATTATTATTCTTTCCCAAATCCTCTTCCTCTGATCATATTGTATTTTGTATTGTGTTTCTGGGGTAGTATGGCTGGATCATATGTGTTTCTTTTTAGGTCAAAGTTTGGTCCCTAAATTAGCTAATTTGTATATTTGGTAAACTTTTACCAAATTTCTTCCACTTATGTCTATTACCTAGGGAAAGATATAGCTAGAGGCTTGCTTAACCATACTTTAGAATATTTTTGAGAAACAATAGAGCACAGAGTGAAGAATTTGTTGTAAGTAAAAACCAAATCTAAATTCTGGACCTTCCTTTTCAGAGTGGCATGCTTTTTGAAAGTTATTTCAGTGCATTAAGACAATTTCTTTAATAGCAAGATGGATATAAGAATGTTATCTTAAGGAAGAAGTAATATTACCATCCTTTGTGGATGGACATAATATATGCAAAAAATCCCAAAGATTCCAGTAAAAAACTGTTCCAAAAAATAAAAAAGTCACTCAGTATAGATTATACAGAAATCTAGTGTTTTTCAGCACACAAATAAACAACAGAAAAAGGAAACTAGGAAACAACTTCATTTACAATTGAAACAAAAAGAATTACATATCCTAGAATAACTTTGACCAAATAAGAGAAAGATTTGTTCATAGAAAATTTAGAACACTACTGAAATTTGATTTCTTTGTGAAGACACAAATAAATGGAAGGCTATTTTGTACTATTTTGATTGGTGTAATAATTAATATTATGAAAAGGCTATATTATTTAAAAAGATAAAATTTAATGTAATACTGAGCAAAATCTGTCTGGAACACTATAGAAATAGACACAAATGTATTTGGAGTTACAAAAATAATTGAATAGTAAAAGGCACTCCTAAGAGGAAAAAAATAGAAGTATAATAATCCTTGTTTTCCAACTATATTTCAAAGTGGTGTTAGTGAAAGCAGCACAGTACTGCAATACAGACACATAGACCAATACAAATCAATACAATAGACCAGAAATAAGTTCGTTCAGATCTGGACAACTAATTTATGACAAAAGACCCAAGAATCAACAATGGAGCAAAAGATAATGCTAGGAAAGCAATCTGTCTTGTTCATTACATGCAAAGTAATGAAAACAGACCATTATTTAACACCACACACAGAAATTAATTCAAAATGGATTAAAGTCTTGGATACCATACTTAAGCATACAAAATTCACAGAAGAAATCACAGCAATATATACTTTGATGTGGACCTTGCTGCTGTTTTTGGGAACTTGCCTCCAAAGGCAAGTGGACATAAAAGTAAAGGTAAACAAATGAGATTGCATCAACCTAGAAAATTTTCGCACATCGAAGAAACGTGTATCAAGAGGAAAAGACAGCAGCTGAATGGAAGAATCTTGCACATTATATGTGCAAGGGTGGGTTATTATCCAAAACTATATACAGAACTCATTAAAGTCAAAAAGACATATAATTTGCTTTTAAAATGGGCAGAAGGTGCTATAGTGATGGGTAGTGAGTAAGGTCCTTGGCATCCCCTATGGACCACTGAGCATGCAGGAGTAATCCCTGAGTTGAGAGCCATGAGTAATTCTTGACCTCAGAGACACCCTGATAATAGCTGTGTGTGGCTCAAAAGTAAAAAATTAATAAAAGTAAAGAAATGGAGGGCAGCGGCCAGAGCACAGAATGTAGGACATGTAGGCCTTGCACATGGCCGACTGGGGTAGATCCCTACATCCTATCTTGTCCCCTGAGCCTGCCAGGAATAATTTCTGAGCACAGAGCCATGAGTAATACCCGAACACTGCTGGATATGGCCCAAAAAATAAAAACTAAAACCTAAACAAAACAAAAAAAAAAAGGAGGTCAGAAGATTTAATTGGACACTTCTCTGAAGAAGACATTTAGGTGGTCAGTAGGGATATAAAAAGATAACCATCATCTTTTATTATTAGGGAAGTTTAAATCAAGACAACAATGAGCTACACCTGGGAGAAAGCTAATATTCAAGGGAAATAAAACATTGCTTGAGAAGATGTAGAGAGGGGATCACTGCATATTTTGATAGGAATATCAATTGCTGCATCTATATGGAAAGTAGTCTAAAGAGTCTTCAGAAAAAATAGAAATTTCACCGTTATCATATTTCAGGTATGTACCCAAGAAATATAAAACCATTAGTTTGAAGAGATACATGTATGAAAAGCTCTCTATCTCTATTTATCAATATATACTCATGTTTAGTGAAAAATTATTTACAATAGCTAAGAATTGTTGACAGGAGGCAAGAGCAATAGCACTGTGGTAGGGGCCAGAAGTAACCCTTGAGAGCCATTGAGTGTGACACAAAGATAAAAAAAAAAGAAGAATTGAAACATTCTATGTACTCATAGATAGTAAATGGACAAAGATATTGTATATACACAATGAAATACTACTTAGCTATATGTACAAAAAAGTTTTAAATCTGGCATTTGCAACAACGATGATTGAACTTATGGAATAAATTTTAGCCAAAATATGGGCTGGAAGTGGTGGAACAGTGGTAAGGCGACTTGCCTTGCGCGTGCTAGCCTAGGACAAAACGCGGTTTAATCCCCCGGCATCCCATATGGTCACCCAAGCCAGGAGTGATTTCTGAGCACAGAGCCAGGAGTAACCCCTGAGTGTCACCAGGTATGGCCCAAAAAACCCCAAAAATATTATTAGAAATAAAACAAAAGTAAATAAAAAAAAAGTCAAATAAAATAATACCAATAAATGATACCTGTATTTGCTCAGAATTTTATATGGTTATAGTATGTATTTACTTTTCTACCAATCTTGTGTCTCAAAAAAACTAAAAACTTTTTGTATTGATTTTTTTGGTTCACTTTTTAATTAAAACTAATATGCACTTGTTTAGAATAGATATGGAAAGGGGCATTGAAAACATGTGGCATTTGCCTAATTTCCAGGAGAGCAAGCTAAAAATATCTAAAAATAAAAATAAAATTTATTCAGAAATGATGTGGAACATATTTTAGAGTAAATCTTGGCATCTGAATTCATTTTGAGAATGAAATGTTAGAACCATTCAGAGGTTCACTAGAAATCCAGAAACACTGTCTGGATCTGACATGTTTCTTCTTTCAATAAAAACCAGATCTGGGTTGGTGCGCACAGCACTCAGCCTAGGGGTAGCTAAGAAAAAGCTGACATTAGGTGAAATCCCACAATTTATCATACCAGTTACACAGGTAACATAAATCCTCTACCCCGACATTCTGACACAATGCAATTATTTTGTTTTTGACAGACAGCATTTGTTTGTTTGAAAAGGTTATTGCTAAAAGTACCATCTTCAGATAAATGTGCTCCAATTTGCTTTTTAGATGTATTTTACAGCTACTCTTTTATAGGTTGGAAAATAGCTAGACACTGATTTCTGGCTGACAGCTTGTTTCAGTGGTATTCAGAATTTCTGCAAGGATACTTTCACTTGTTCCCTTGAGTCTTCACAGCTCATGAACAGCATTAAAGACAAGAGGAGAAAAACAAGTTCTTTAACATATGTTTAAACCTCAGTGGATTATCTTGCTCCAGATTTTCCAAACTAGCTTTAGTTTAGAACAATTTTTTAACATTAAAAAAAAATTGCTTGAGAACTCATTGCAATTATTTCAGTGAAATATTGAAGATCCTCTCAGCAATGTGCTTTAGATATTAAAATGCCCAGGCTGAAAGTCTATTATCTATTGATAAACATGCATTTCTATGTGCCTGATTTTTCTGTTGGTTAAGAATATGAGAGCTGAATATCAACCTTCCAAACAGGTTCTCCAAGTAAAACTACACATTTAAATAATTAGAAGCATGTGGCTTATCAGAGTTCTTAATATGTGTATGAATAAGTGCATATGGCAGTATGTATAAATGTGTGTATAAACAATACATTGTGGAAAGAGACATTGATAAACCTAACATTCATTTAAAGTTCCTTTTTATATATGTGTATGTATATATATATTTATATATATATAATTTTTTGGGGGGGACCACACCCGTTTGATGCTCAGGAGTTACTTCTAAGTGCTCAGAAATTGCCCCTGGCTTGGGGGGACCATATGGGACGGGGGGATCGAACTGCGGTCCTTCCTTGGCTAGCGCTTACAAGGCAGACACCTTACCTCTAGCGCCACCTTGCCGGCCCCCCTTTTATATTTTTATCTGTTGACTCATTGGTGGCATTATTATAAACAAAGTATTCAATATCTTACAAAATCTTAATCAAATATAAATAAAATACATCTAGCCAAAAATGCTTAAAGTTTTTCTTTGTTTCTTGGTTTTTGTATCACACCTGGTGGTGTAGGATGACTCCTAGCTCCACACTTAGGATCAGGCCTGGAAGAGGACCATCTGTGGTGCCAGGGATCAAACTCAGCTTGGCTTAGTACAAAACAAATGCTCACCTGCTGAGTTATTGCTCCAGACTCTCTCTCTTCTTCTCCCTCCTCCTCCCTCCCTCCCTCCCTCCCTCCCTCCCTCCCTCCCTCCCTCCCTCCTCCCTCCCTCCCTTCTTCCTTTATTCCCTTCCTCCCTCCCTCCTCCCTCTCTTCTTTCTTCCCTTCCTCCCTCCCTCCCTCCCTTCCTTGCTTTCTTCCTTCCTTCCTCCCTCCCTCCTTTCCTTTCTTCCTTCCTTCCTCCCTCCCTCCTTTCCTTTCTTCCTTTCCTTTCTTCCTTTCTTTCATCCTTCCTTCCTTTCTTTCTTTCTTTCTTTCTTTCTTTCTTTCTTTCTTTCTTTCTTTCTTTCTTTCTTTCTTTCTTTCTTTCTTTCTTTCTTTCTTTCTTTCTTTCTTTTCTTCTTTCTTCTTTCTTTCTTTTTTCTTTTTTCTTTCTTTCTTTCTTTCTTTCTTCTTTCTTTCTTTCTTTTCTTTCT
>NC_064851.1:156303811-156318284 GCF_024139225.1 Suncus etruscus
AAGTAGCCTGACTGTCTGTCCTTAGGAAATGCTGAGACAAGCACAGCCTAGAGGGCTTGGGAAAGTTCATTTTTCATTGCTTCAGAGTAATAGTCCTGAACTTTTCCTCTCTTGACCTATTCCTTTCTGTTATTGCCACACCAGTCAGTAGTTTGCAACATGTTCTTTATTATAATTTCTTTTTTTTTGGGGGGGGGGCGGGTTCACACCTGGCAGTGCTCAGGGGTTACTACTGGCTCCACACTCAGAAATTGCCCCTGGCAGGCACAGGGGACCATATGGGATGCCGGGATTCGAACCACCATCCTTCTGCATAAAAGGCAAATGCCTTACCTCCATGCTATCTCTCCAGCCCCTCTATTATAATTTCTGATAAATGTCCAGTTTTTATTAAATGTCTGGTCCTTGCTTGAAGAACTCAGTTTTCTAGATGAAGTTTGAAAGCTTAACCTTTTAGACTTCATTCCTAGAAGGTTTAACACTGAAGATACTGCTAAACTAATAAAAAGTATGACTCACTCTCACAGCTGCTTGTTTAGGGCCTCTGACAGTGAATGCCAAGAAAAAAAGAGATTTTAGTAGTTTTTTGAACTGTTCTTTTTTTTTTTTTTTAGTTTTAGTATTAAATTTTTTTTCTCCCAAACTAATCGCTCTGATTACATGTCCTCAGTCTTCTTTCTTTCATAGGCAGTAGAGACACTGAAAACAGCCTGAGTCATTAGAGAGAGAAAAGAGACTCAAAGGTCATATCCACAGGGGCTAAGTGACCTATTAGGATCAGAGTCCTAAGCTACTGCAAATTGTATCTGGTACATAATCATTTTGTTGTCAAAGCTGCTCCCCCACCCTTTTACTTTCTTTGGCTCATGCTTCAAGCTTATTTTTGGAACATTTTAGTGACCTTGAACATGAAATGAAATGGTGATGCCACTTCTCCAGGGAAAAGTGCTTAAGATGTGATGGTTCATGAAAGAGAATCATCAGTCAGAGTTCCCCCAGGGCTTAACCTTCATCTGTTTTTCAAAGAGAAAAGTGTCTTCCTTTCCCTCACACTGAGAGCTCTCTCAGCTTCCTGTCCCTTTTCTCCAGCATTGCTTTCCTGCACAACGGTGAATTTTTTTTTTTATCTTTGGAGTCTTGTGGTGGTGGACACACCATCTGTAGTTCAATAATGTGGTACATTTTTCTCTTTTTTCTCTTTCCCCTCTATATTTTTCAGCCACCTCTCTAAATCCTATCATTTTATCGCTGTAAGAGCAGAAAATGGTTGAAGTGTAGACTCTAAATTCTAACCCAAACATTACACTCCAATTTGGTAGATGCTTAGGAAATTTCCATTTCTATAGCAGAATTATGTTGGATGCAGTTTGAGGGCAATTGTTTTTCTTTCTGTAAGTTGAACACAAAGGTTGAGACAAAAAGAACCAGGCAATTATGTTTCTCATAAAAAGAGCCAGAGAAATTTCATGTGGCTTTCCCACTACCATAAGAAGTCCATGGATGGGAGACCACTTTTCTCTTACTTATGACCACAATGAGCAATTGAAACTTCTTGAATGGTTGTTCAAGCTATCATAAACAAAGGAGAAAAGAAGATAGTGAGATAGGATGAAGACTACAGGTGAGATGTCAAGAAGAACTCTCAGAGAAGGAGGCTGAATGCCACACGTCGAACTTGGCTTATGACTTAAATTAGTGGGCTGAAACAGAGACCATGTTCAAGCAAGGGCTTGGTATGTGACCAAGAGTTTAGTGGGTTCTGAATCAGTTTTAGCTGGTTGTCAATTTTGTCTGAATGGAACATTTTCTTTACTTGCAGCTGGCCCAGAGACAATTTAGGAAGGGCAGACTTGGACTCTTCAATCAAACTTTTTTGTTCTTTCGACACTCAGTGACAATGCTTCGCAATAGTACTCCCATAAACATCTGTTGGACCCTAGATGGCCTCTGGCACTCTTGTGACTAGTAAAGAAATTCCTGTGAAAGAAAGAACTCCTGTAATGAAGGAAAGAGCCTTTAGCACTTTTAACTAGAAAGGTGATTATCTCAACCCATAACCACAGGATTGACAACAATCTTATGTAATTTACACTCAAAATATTGGGTTTTATTTCTATGTATATATTCTGATGATATTTTTTGTCTTTTGCGTGAAGTGAATCTTACCCACTATATATGGGTTATCTTTAATTGCAGAATTGCTGTTCCATCTTCTGTTTCTATTTTGCATTCTCTTATGTCAAACAAAGTAATCAGATATTTCAACAATGACACAATAGATTGAACAATGTGGACATGGTGAAATCCATATGTCTCTGAATCCAAATCTAACTCTTCTTTAAATAATCACTGAAGGATCTCTTCCTTAGCTCTGACAGTGGATAAAACAGCCTTTTTTATGTGGGAGATGGAAAGCATCTTGGATTTCATAGTTTTGTTGATTTATGCACAGACATTCTGTGTCCTGATTATTCATTTCTAATAGTTAATAATTCTAATACATAATGCATTTATTATTCTATGTAGCTGATAAATATAAATAAAATATAATAACTAAATATTTGATTATGTATAGTAATTAATTAATAAAGCAAACAACTGTGTTCTAATAATATTAATTATTAATAACCATGTTATAATTATTGTTTTTCACACTATATGTACTATATTACTACTTCTGAATCATTTCCATAAGAATGCCTCATACTCTTGTTTGCTAAAGAACACAAATTGTTCATCTCACTTAACAAAAATAATTTTTGGAGGGAGACAGGTTCAAGAAAGCTGAATAGGGAGAGTTTGTGTTTTACTTGCTCAAAAAATCCCAGCAAATCTATACCAAAATTTGCATTCATCCTTACAGAAACTGACCTGGAACCCCAACATGCCCCAAAGCAAAAGATAAAAGGAGAATATCTAGCAGGATTAGAGGCAGGGAGATACCCTTCAAGAAAGCAAACCAACTACTGGGCAACAAGTTACAGCTGGGAAGTTATTTCTAGGCAAAGACTTTACTTTGCAAGGGGAGAAGGGCTTTTACTAAAATACATACCTGGCGCCCAAATCCTGTGATCATCTATCTACAACACTAAATAATGAGGCAAAAAACTATGATTGGGGGTAGAGAGGTAGATCTAAGGGTTGGAGTACATGCCTTGCCTGTAGGAGACCCAAGTTTGATGACTGTCACCACATGGCTGCACGACAACACTAAGGTGACCCCAAATTGCTGACTATGCAGCACTATACCACTGGATCTAAGCACTGAATCATCAGCCTGCACTGCCAAGCCAGGTATTGATAGAGTGGTCAATAGATCTCATACACTGCTGGGGTAACTTCCCTTGCTACCCCCACCCTAAACCTTTCCCTGCCCTTATAAAAAATAACTGAAGGCTATTATAATCAGGGTTTGAAGTCGCTGGCGGGTGCCATATTTTGAGCTCTTACCATTTTCTTGGTGGACAACATACTGGACCTCACTTTCCTACTAACAGATTCTGAGGGTAAACCCCAGATGAAAGTACAGCTTAACCATAGCAGAAACCTAGCTGAATGGAAGTCAAGAGGCAATTATTAGGAGTGCTTTCCTAGCGGACTGGACCCTGAAATTCACATTTGCCCACTAGCAAGCAAACTATGACCCTCCAGAGATAAAACACATGGTGGATATCCTAAAACAAAGCCAATAAGCAAGGATCCTTAAGACCTGCTGTTTCCTTACTAGACACAGCAAGCCAGACTCTGTTCCATTCCCATCCCTGTGCTCTATTACCAGGTAGGCCTGAAGTCTCCACCTATAAATACCTATTTCAACATAAATTACTTGTCATTTTCCAGATCTCTCAGAGTGTGGACTCCAGGCACTGATGAATTTAAACCCTTGGTTGCCACCCATGTTATTTTTACCTTGTCATATCATCATAGCTAGGCATTTATAGGCTCAAACCCCTAATGTATCCTGGTTAAGTCAACTTCTGTGACTCCACTGGAGCCAGAAACTTGGAACTGCAAATTCCTGGTTATCACCCAGGCCTGTTTGAACTCAGAACCACAGTTGGAGACTGAGATCTAAGATTCAATTCTGACCAAGTTCAGACCAGCTTGCACACAGACCCATGGCTCTTCCCAGGTCCTCATGCAGCATTAGACATAATAGGGAAATGGAAAAAATTATTTATATCAATGAACCAATACAGAAGTTTGAAAAAAATTCCCAATACAATAGAAGTATATAAACTACTTAAAGAAAAACAATAATCATAATGATGCTGATTGCATTGAGATCAATGGTATATTTTCAACAAATACAAAACAGAGAAGAATTAAAGTATGAGAAAAGTTTAAACAGAAGTTATATAGTTAATAATATAATAGATAAATTGAAATATATATGTATAGTTACATATAGGGGGGGGGGAGAGAAGAATAAAAAAAAATATCAGAAACCAAACCAGTAAGCTTGAAGGTAAACTCAAAGAAATTATCCAAAAACTAGTCAAGAAGAATAATTAAAATAATGAATATGACATAAGAACTAACATAAACTAATAGAGGTTTAACAAAAAGGGTAAAATTCTTGTATATAGGAACTCCTGGAAATTCAGGATGTGATGTTTGTGGGCCATCACAATTACATCAGGTAACCATGTGACCATGTGACCATGCAGTGCCAGGGATTGCACTCAGGTCTCTACATGCAAGGTCCATGACACATCCATACCTTTAAAATTCTTACTTGAAGAAATAAAAACAAAACTTCTTTAAGTAAAGAAATGAGTTAAGAAACTTTATCTAGAAAACAAACAAAAACAAGAGTTCCACTCAAACATGTGCATATTAAGTTAAATTCAAAAACCAAAAATAAAGAAAATATTAAAAGTAGTAAGGAAAGCAGAGTCACATATATGAGGATACCCAAATTATTATTAGAATATTTCTCTACAGAAAGATTATAGGCCAAAAGGGAGTGGCATAATATACACAAAGCACTAAAAAGAAAAGATCTCCAACCAAGAATACTCTACCCACTCAGTAATTACTCGAGCTTTCAGACACATATTATTTAAAAGAATTCATGCCATTAAACAGTCTTTCAAAAATATTTAAGAGACTTCTGGGCCGGGAAGGTGGCGCTAGAGCTAAGGTGTCTGCCTTACAAGCGCTAGCCAAGGAACGGACCGCGGTTCGATCCCCCGGCGTCCCATATGGTCCCCCCAAGCCAGGGGCGATTTCTGAGCACATAGCCAGGAGTAACCCCTGAGCGTCAAACGGGTGTGGCCAAAAAACCAAAAAAAAAAAAAAAAAAAAGAGACTTCTGTGAAAAACTCTCTTGGAAGTAGAAAGTTACCTAAAAAAAATGTGGTTGAGAAAACTAATAAAAGGAAGTCTAGTTTTCCCCTCAAATTTACTAATTGTTCCCTCCATTCAGTTACACTTAGAAACTTTTGTTTCAGATTTTTATATCTATTTTTAGAAATAAATCTTTATTTCTCTGTTGATATTATACATATATTTATTCATCCATTTTATCATATTTTCTATTTCATCAATGAATGATGGTTATGGCTGATGTTGGTATTACTTTGCCCAATTAACACTTTGCTCAAATCAGAAAAGAATTGATTTGTAGTTTATATTCTTTTTTTGTTTATTTTTTGGACCACATCCATTGACACTCAGGGGTTACTCCTGGCTATGCGCTCAGAAATCGCTATTGGCTTGGGGGGACCATATGGAACGCTGGGGGATTGAACAGCGGTCTGTCCTAGGCTAGCGCTTGCAAGGACACCTTACCTCTAATGCCACCGCTCCGGCCCCATTGTAGTTTATATTCTTTAAGAATAAATCATGTTGAGATAATAGAATCAAGAGATCTAAACTTTAACAACCTAAACTTAAAGGAACCTGTTATACTGGCAGGCTAGGGGGCAAAGGGTGGTGGTGTGGAATATACTCTGGGTGGGATATACACTTGTGGTGGGAAGGGTATATCTAAAATTGTATATCTGAAATTCAACTATGAAGGACTTTGTAGATTATAATTGTTTCAATATATAATAGATAAATGGATTATGAAGTTATGGTATATATATATATATATATATACAACAGAATGATGCAATTCACTGCAACATGAATAGAACTGTAAGATATGTTTTTTTTTTGTAAATCTTTATTTAAGCATCATGATTACAAGCATGTTTGTAGTTGGGTTTCAGTTATAAACAGAACACCCCCCATCACCAGTGCAACATTCCCACCACCAATGCCCCCCCCTGCACACCCTCCTCTGCTTGTATTCACAACAGGCATTCTACTTCTCTCATCCTTTAACATTGTCATGTTAGCTGTTAGTGTAGTTATTTCCCTAACAGAGTTCACCACTCTTTGTGGTGGGCTTCAAATTGTGAGCCAGTCCTTCTAGCCCTTTCAACCCCTAACTCTATTGTCTCTGGGCCTTATTACAGTAATGTCTTTAATTTTTCTTAAAACTCATAGATGAGTGAGACTATTGTGTTTCTATCTCTCTCCCTCTAAATTATTTCACTTAACATAATAGATTCCATGTACATCCTTGTATAATAAAATTTTATAACTTCATCTCTCCTGACTGCATAATATTCCTTTGGGTATATGTACCACAGTTTCTTTAGCCACTCATCTATTGAAGGGCATCTTGGTTGTTTCCAGATTCTGGCTATTGTAAATAGCACTGCAATGAATATAGGTATGAGGAAGGGATTTTTGAATTGTATTTTCGTGTTCCTAGGGTATATCCCTAGGAGTGGAATAGCTGGGTCATATGGGAGAATTAATTTCCAGGTTTCTGAAGAATCTCTATATTGTTTTCCATAAAGGCTGGACTAGATGGCATTCCCACCAGCAGTGAATAAGAGTTCCTTTCTCTCCACATCCCCACCAGCACTGGGATTTGTCATTGTGACTAAGATGTGTCTTGGGGGCTTTTCCTTGGGTCTCTTTTAGCTGGTACTCTTTGTGCATGTAGGATTTTATCCTCAGCTGCTGTTACCTTACTGGATAAATTTTCTATTAAAGTTTTTCATCTACTGAATTTTTCAGACCTGTTATTTCAGTTTGGAGTTTTCTGATTTCTAACTTCATGTCCTCTTGATTCTTATTAGTGTTACATTCAACTCTATGCTTTCTTTGAGTTCTGTGAACATTGTCCATATTTATTCCCTAAACTCCATATCTGAGAGACTAACTAGTTGGTTGGCCGTTTTGGGACATCAGAGTTGCCATCTTCATTCTCTATGCCTGGTGTAGGCCTGCGTTGTTTCCCCATTGTCAAGCTTGTATTGTAGGTTTTTCTTTTTTTTTTTTTTTTTTTTTTTTATTTAAGCACCTTGATTACATACATGATTGTGTTTGGGTTTCAGTCATAAAAGGAACACCACCCATCACCAGTGCAACATTCCCATCACCCAAGTCCCAAATCTCCCTCCTCCCCACCCAACCCCCGCCTGTACCCTAAACAGGCTCTACATTTCCCTCATACATTCTCAATATTAGGACAGTTCAAAATGTAGTTATTTCTCTAACTAAACTCATCACTCTTTGTGGTGAGCTTCCTGAGGTGAGCTGGAACTTCCAGCTCTTTTCTCTTTTGTGTCTGAAAATTATTATTACAAGGGTGTCTTTCATTTTTCTTAAAACCCATAGATGAGTGAGACCATTCTGCGTTTTTCTCTCTCTCTCTGACTTATTTCACTCAGCATAATAGATTCCATGTACATCCATGTATAGGAAAATTTCATGACTTCATCTCTCCTGACAGCTGCATAATATTCCATTGTGTATATGTACCACAGTTTCTTTAGCCATTCGTCTGTTGAAGGGCATCTTGGTTGTTTCCAGAGTCTTGCTATGGTAAATAGAGCTGCAATGAATATAGGTGTAAGGAAGGGGTTTTTGTATTGTATTTTTGTGTTCCTAGGGTATATTCCTAGGAGTGGTATAGCTGGATCGTATGGGAGCTCGATTTCCAGTTTTTGGAGGAATCTCCATATCGCTTTCCATAAAGGTTGAACTAGACAGCATTCCCACCAGCAGTGGATAAGAGTTCCTTTCTCGGGGCCGGAGAGATAGCATGGAGGTAAGGCGTTTGCCTCTCATGCAGGAGGTCATCGGTTCGAATCCCGGCGTCCCATATATGGTCCTCCCGTGCCTGCCAGGAGCAATTTCTGAGCCTGGAGCCAGGAATAACCCCTGAGCACTGCCGGGTGTGACCCAAAAACCACAAAAAAAAAAAAAAAAAAAAAAAAAAAAAAAAGAGTTCCTTTCTCTCCACATCCCCGCCAACACTGTTTATTCTCATTCTTTGTGATGTGTGCCATTCTCTGGGATGTGAGGTGGTATCTCATCGTTGTTTTGATTTGCATCTCCCTGATGATTAGTGATGTGGAACATTTTTTCATGTGTCTTTTGGCCATGCGTATTTCTTCTTTGTCAAAGTGTCTGTTCATTTCTTCTCCCCATTTAGCTTCTAGAAACAATAGACTCATATAGCAAGGTGGCAGGCTACAAAATTAACACACAAAAATCAATGGCCTTTCTATATACCAATAGTAATAAGGATGAAATGGACATTAAGAAAACAACCCCATTCACAATAGTACCACACAAACTCAAATATCTTGGAATCAACTTGACTAAATATGTGAAGGACCTATACAAAGAAAACTATAAAACTCTGCTCCAAGAAATAAGAGAGGACACACGGAAATGGAAACACATACCCTGCTCATGGATTGGCAGGATTAACATCATCAAAATGTCAATACTCCCCAAGGCATTATACAGATTTAATGCCATCCCTCTAAAGATACCCATGACATTCTTCAAAGAAGTGGATCAGACACTTTTGAAATTCATTTGGAACAATAAACACCCTCAAATAGCTAAAGCAATCATTGGGAAAAAGAATATGGGAGGAATTACTTTTCCCAACTTTAAACTGTACTACAAAGCAACAGTTATCAAAACAGCATGGTATTGGAATAAGGATAGGTCCTCAGATCAGTGGAATAGGCTTGAATACTCAGAAAATGTTCCCCAGAGATACAACCATCTAATTTTTGATAAAGGAGCAGGAAATCCTAAATGGAGCAGGGAAAGCCTCTTCAACAAGTGGTGTTGGCACAATTGGATAGCCACTTGCAAAAAATTAAACTTAGACCCCCAGCTAACATCATGTACAAAGGTAAAATCCAAATGGATTAAAGACCTCGATAGCAGCCCCAAAACCATAAGATATATAGAACAGCACATAGGCAAAACACTACAGGACATTACAGGCATCTTCAAGGAGGAAACTGCACTCTCCAAGCAAGTGAAAGCAGAGATTAACAGATGGGAATATATTAAGCTGAGAAGCTTCTGCACCTCAAAGGAAATAGTGCCCAGGATACAAGAGCCACCCACTGAGTGGGAGAAACTATTCACCCAATACCCATCAGATAAGGGGCTAATCTCCAAAATATACAAGGCACTGACAGAACTTTACAAGTATTGTAGGTTTTTCTACTTGTTGTGGTGGTATTCATTGGCTAGGTGAAATGCAAGGCCACTAAGCGAAGCACAGTGGCAGCATTATTTTGACTCCACCCTTTGTGGATGGGATGACTCACCTCAGGTAAGGCAAGCCCTCAGGGAAGGATGTTGGATAGGATCAAAGTTCTCAGGCCGAAGCAAGCAGAGAGAAGGCCCAAGATGTCTGCCCTGCTCCAGAGACACAGCAGAGTCAGCTAGTTCCACAGTGGAAGATATCATGTTAAGTGAAGTAAGCCAAAATAAGGAAGACTAACAAGATAATCTTACTTTATGTGGTATTTAGAGTAACTGGATGAGGGAATGCAATGATTAAAGAGAAGATGCCTAGATCACCCTTGAACCCAAACTATAGGAAACAGAAATAAAGAAACAGGTGGGGGAAAAGGATAGATTGAAAGCAATGGGAGGCAGGGGTCCATAGAGCTGAGGTATATTTCATTTGTGGTGTAGAAGAATGGCTTAGTCAAACATACAATTACAGAGTTTAACAACATTGAAATCATGAGATCTAAACTTAAAAAGGTGCCTATCAAGAGCATTCTGAAGGAGGGTGGGAGGTGATGGAGGGAACCTGGAAACACTAGCAAAGAGAAGTTGACACTGATGGTATCATTCCAGTACTAGAACATTTTATATATACACACACACACACACATATATATATATTATATATATATATATATACACATATATATATGCCTAAACTCAACTATGAAAAACTTTGTAATTCACAGCACTTAAATAAATAAAATAGAATAAAATAATTCCTATGTCCTAATTTTAATCCTTTTTCTTCTCCTTCTCCTTTTTTGTTTTTTGGAAGGGGATCACAAAGGGAGATGCTCAGGGCCTACTTCTGGCAAAGTTCAGGGGAACATACATAATGCAGTGAATCAAGCCTGGTTCAGCCATATGTAAGGCAAGCACCTTAACCACTGTTCTATCTCTCCTGACCATAAATTCACCCTTCGTTTGCTTTGTTTTGTTTGGGGCACACCTGGTGATGCTCAGGGCTTTTTTCTGGCTCTGTTCTCAGGGATCTGCTTAGCAAGGTTAGGAAGACCATGTGAGGTACTGAGAATCACATCCAGGTTGCCTGCATGCAAGGCCGAACTTACTGTAAAATCTCTTGCCCCCTCATTTATTTACTTTTTTTTTTTTTTTTTTTTTTGTTTTTTGGGCCACACCTGGTGATGCTCAGGGGTTACTCCTAGCTATGCACTCAGAAATTGCTCCTGGCTTGTGGGGACCATATGGGATGCCAGGGATCTCACCGTGGTCAGTCCTGGGTCAGCCATGTGCAAGGCAAACGCCATACCGCTGTGCTATCTCTCAGGTCCCCCCTAAATCTTTTTTTACTGAATAATTTTTGGGTTGTTTACTATGTATTTTGTATATTTCACTCAGAATTTCTGGATTTTATTTTGTTACTCTGAAAAATGTTTCCTTTTTTTTTTTTTTAATTTTAGTCAATTGAACTTGAACAGCAAAGTCTGTTCCCAGTGTAGCAGCACAAATTGCTGCTCCATTCTTTTATCCTGTATTGATTTACTTTGACATGTGCAGGTGTGTACATTTTAGGGGCCAGTAAGGTATTCAGACATAGCTTAATATACAAATTTTTCTAATTTCTCCACTTCTCCTGCTTCCTAGCTCTCGAATGACTGAGATACATTGTCTTAAATTTTTAAGTTTTTGTAGCTATTTCAAACTCTCTCTTGATTTTCAAAGGCCAGGAAGAAGTTAAGTTTTCAGTTATATAGTTAACCACTCTGTGTGCTAAACGTGTCCTGCCCTGAGGCAGAAGCTAAGATGGAAAGTGCACCCTGCACCATTTTCTCTTTCAAGCCTTGAAATTCTTCCAAAGTCTGCATGCATTTCTATACATGTCAATCACTTTAGATGAAATTTTTGTGCTGTTTATATTTTGTTCATATATTATAGTTGTTCTGCAGGAGAGATAATGACACATGAATTTATTTTATCATGTACTATAGCCCTTTGAGGTCTTTATCTGGCTCTGGATGTTCATTTCTGTTCTATTCAGTGGTCATTTTGAATGTCAGGAAATAAGATAAAAGTATGACTCTATTTTAGAGAACTAAACAGTTATGTCTATATACATATACACATTGATTAATTATTGAATCTACATGGTGAAAATATGTACGCTAATTTAACTTTTCTGGTATTTAAAAGTTTTCCTTTAATGCACTATCTTTTTTAAGTACTTATTTTATCCAATCTTTTCTCCAGCAGATGCACCATCTGGGAAATGCTGGAACATACTAGATATGCAGGTCCTTTACTACACAGTTCAGATGTGCTAACATTTCAAAGTAATGACTTCTGAAGATATTTGATTTTATGAAACAAATTATTCTTGCTTCCATATATTAAGACACAGAAAGATGCTTTATCTTACAACTGATGTAAATTGTTCTCTATTTGCATGTCTAATCTTATTCTCAAATCTACGAGACATGTATGTTTGAAGAACTGTGGCAAGACAATAAAGACAGCTCTCATGAAGAGAAAGAATTCAATAATTTCAAGATTAAAAAGAAATTTAAAAAATATGTAGTTAGCTTTTCATGTTGACTTCAAGTGTGAGTTGAATTTTCTTTTCTATTATAATATTTTGAATGAGGAGCATTAGAAAAGAATTTTTTAAAACAGAATTAATTCTTCAAAAAATTCTTTCTTCCCTTTGAAATTCTAATAAGATGATTTCTTTCTGAAACATTAAGCTTCTTCTTAGAATAGTTTCTTTCAGAATAATCTTCCCCCAAGGGCAAGCTCCAAATGATTCAGCAAAATTAATTTTTTCAAGTATATAATTATAAATCCCATTATGGCCAGAAAGATGTCAAGATGTCAAGCTGATAAAGTGTTCTCTCTCAATATATATCCCAAGAATAACAATGATAAAAATAACACAAACTACCCAAAGAATACAAACTATAAGAACACTAGCAAATGGAGTAATTTATTTTATGTTGTCAGCACGAGGGTAATAGAGATAGTAGGACTGACAGCTATTGTGTGATATAAGTAAAATTTATTATCTATAGGATTCTTCCTATACTGCACATAGATTTGCTATGAGCCGATCCTTACAGGCAGGCATGTGGTGTAAATGTAGCAGCAATTTAAAAAGGGAAATGGCCTGGGATGATAGCTCAGTTGGAAGTAAGAATCTGCCAGTGCTGAAGAGCAGTACACTTAAAAGGATTTAGCAGTCAGATTATCAAGCTGGAAGGCTTAATCATCAGCCTCAACATTTCTTCTGCTGCCATGATTTAAATCGGAGGGATGATGCAACAATCACAGGCCCTTAAATAAGATAGATTTGAACTCTACCACCTCATACTATCTAGGCAATTTAAGATAAAGTATTAAGGCAAAGACAGTGAAATGGTCAGAAGTTTGGGAAGCTGGGGACTGCACATTAAGGACAGACAGTAATTGCAGGAAGGGTTTTGTTTCTGTCAGCTGTAAGTTTATTCTAGGTACTTAAGGGTGCTAAAGTTTCAAATTGTCTTGGAATCTAGGATAATAGTATCAAGAATGTTACCTTTGGGAGGGATAGGGGAAAAAGAATGTTACCTTTGCTAGACAATTCTAAATACGTATTGTTAGTCACACATACAAAATAAGTTCAAATTATTTTTTGTAATCATGAGATAGACTGGGTGAAAGGAATGAACTTTGGGCCTGGAGTCAGATGATGTTTTCTCCAGGCCTAAATAGATGGATTTGCCACTTCAAACTCAGGGCTGAGGCACATCATTTATTTGAGACACATCTTTGTTTGCCTTATTCACTTTGTGTTGACAATAACTCTGGGTCCTTCCCTCTGGAAGAGAGTTTCTAAGAATCAAAAGAGAATCTGTCCTTGAGTTTTGTGACAATAACAATATTAATAAAAAAAGGGGAAAACTTTCCTCTTCATATTCTTTGCTATTTTTGTTTCTGTCCTTTCAATTTTATTTTCATGATTCTGATGATTTGTGTCATTTGATGATGTGTCACTGACATAAACATCACCATTTCTTGTTTGCACACATAAAATATACATTTAAAAATGAGCTACTGTTATTATTTACCTCTTAGAAGTTCTAATATTTGTTAATTTAGCTCTTGAAGTATTAGAAAAAATGTTTTAGTAATTGGTCATTTAATAAGGCTGGCAAGTTTAATTTAAACATTAATAGCTTATATTTTGCATCTAAATTATAGAAGTATTTAAGGTAATATATGCCTATAATATTATGGAAAAAAGTAAAAACATTTCTCATTTGGTTTGCTGAGGAATGGATAGCACTTACTATCTCTTACTTACTGTCACTTCCTCTCTTTTTATATTTTAGTGGTCGAAGATGCATTGTCTGAGACTTTGTTCTGAAAGAATGTTAAAGAAAATTTTGGTTTCAAAACTCTGGCTCATTAGAGGAAAAAGGACAAATGCTGGATGATCTGAATTATTTGTAGTAAAGAGAAAGCAAAAACAAGGGAAGAAACAGTATCAAATGATAACAACTAATAATAATTTTAAAAATCACATCCAGTGGTACTCAGGGCTTACTCCTGGTTCATTCTTGGTCAGGCTCGGGGGACTCTACTCCGGGTCAGCCGCTTGCAAGACAAATGCCACACCTGCTGCATTCTCTCTGGCTCCAAATAACAAAATCTTGGCCCTGGAATATAGTGACCAAGAATACCAAGTAAATGAAGGAGTGGGTAGGTAGGAGTGAAGTGATATCAAAGGATGTCAGTTGGAGGTGGACACTGTGGTGGAATAACATGAGGTATCTGTTTACATCATCATGTTCCTAAATTATATCAACAAAACAAAATAAAAGCACACAAAGCCATTACCGACAAGAAACTAAGA
>NC_064851.1:156318384-156335884 GCF_024139225.1 Suncus etruscus
TGATTATTTCTCTGGTAAGGATGAAACTACAAGATAAATGGTTGAATTATTTAGAAAATGTCATGTCGATGGCTTTTATGACAATAAAATCCACATACCTCCCTAATAACTATCAGTTTGAACTTAGCTGCGTTAATATTTGACAAGGCTAAAGTATTCAGTCAAATTTGTCTATTCTTTTGTTGCAGTACATGTTTCAACAAAAGGTATTTTCAAATAAGTTATGTGGTATCTCTCGAACTTTCTAGAAAAGAAAATTAGAGAAAAGCCATTAGTGAAATTAACAAAAATGTCAGGAATATGGATACTGATGGGGAAAAGCAACCAGAGAAAAATTCATGAGTGGAAATCGCCATATACACTTAAATTGAGCAGTTTTCAGCTATTTTGTAATTTCCTCTCTGTTACTCCAAAATCCTTAGGAGGAATCTGCAAAATCTATATAGCCTTCTGCTGGTTGTGCTTCAAGGATGAAGGCTAGGGAATTGATAATTATAGCTGAAAGGGTACAGAAAGTCTTATAATTTAAAGGCCACAGCTTGAATATTAAATTAAGTATCAGAATAAAGTAAATCCAGAGATTGAAATAAAAGAAACAAATTTATACTAGAAAATTGTAAAATACTTGAAATGACCACAAAGCAAAAGGTTGATCTTCAGTATAAAAAAAAAAAAGCGGGCCGGAGAGATAGCATGGAGGTAAAGCATTTGCCTTGCATGCAGAAGGACAGTGTTTTGAATCCCGGCATTCCATATGGTCCCCGGAGCCTGTCAGGAGTGATTTCTGAGCGTAGAGCCAGGAGTAACCCCTGAGCGCTGCGGGTGAGACCCAAAAACCAAAAACCAAAAAAAAAAAAAAAAGCAATGGTCTTTGTTTATTTAGTGAGAATTAAAAAAATTTTTCAGTGACAATTCAGTGGAACATCCAGGATTTTTTCAAGTTATATATTTTACTTGGATATTGGCCACTTTGAAATCTTAAGCAAATTTACTTCAACAGAGCTCATATGTAAGTTCTTAAAGTATAGACTTAACTTTTTATATTTTATTTTTTTGGTTTTTGGGCCACACCCGGCATTGCTCAGGGGCTACTCCTGGTTGTCTGCTCAGAAATAGCTCCTGGCAGGCTCGGGGGGACCATATGGGACACCGGGATTTGAACCAACCACCTTTGGTCCTGGATTGGCTGCTTGCAAGGCAAACGCCGTTGTGCTATCTCTCCAGGCCCAACTTTTAATTTTTTTTAATTTTTTTATTTTTGGATCACATCCGGCAGCGCTCAGAGGCTACTCCTGGCTCTACTCTCAGAAATCGCTTTTGGCAGGCTTGGAGGACCATATGGGATGCCGTGAGTAGAACCACCATCCTTCTGCATGTCAGGCAAACAATCTACCTCCATGCTATCTCTGCGGCTCCCAGACTTAACTTTTAACATCTTCCTAATTTCCTCATTAATGACTTTAATAAAAATTAATATTTATCGCTTCATATTTGTAAGAAACTCATAAACTAATACAAATGTGATCTGCTGAATCTTCAAATGATTAAAGATCAGTCATACAACCACTCATTAAAATGACTAAGTTCTTTTTTTTTAAATTTCTTAAGAATATATTTATTTAAACACATGATTACAAACATGATTGTAGTTGGGCTTCAGTCATACAAAGAATACCCCCCTTCACCAGTGCAACATTCCCATCACCAATGATCACATTTTCCTCCTCCCACACACCCTGTCTCTATTCGAGGCAGGCATTCTACGTTCTCTCACTTCATTAAACATTGTCATGGTAGATGTTAGTGTAGTTATTTCTCTAAACTCACTCATCACTCTTTGTGGTAAACTTCATATAGTGAGCTGGTCCTTCTGGCCCCTAATTTTATGGGCCATTATTACAATAATGTCTTTTATTTTTCTGTGGGAGGCACAGAATAATTTTTTTGTTCATTTATGATTAACCATCATATTCTCTCTCTCTCTCTCTCATTTCAGATAGGAGAGGCTAAGAGAGCCTGGCTTACTCACCAACACCCCACTCTGATAGAGGGGACAATGTCCCCCCAAAACAAGGGTAGAAATACCAAGACGTTGGGCTAAACACAGACTTCCACTCCTATAGTTTATGGTAGGAATTTAAAATAGGTGTGAACAATCGTGTAGAATAAATTATTAAAGCTACGGAATTGGTTATATTATACAATAGCCATTACGCTCATCACTAACATAAATTCCAGAAGTAACATTGAGCAGTGAAAAGAAACAGAGGTTTCAGGAAGAAAGCATGAAATTGACAAAATTTCATAGAACCAGGGAGGTTTATTCTCAAATTCACAGACTTTCTTATTAAAGCACTAAATTTTTTTTACTCCTTTTTTACTTGATGTTACATTGTTCAGAGAGAGAGAGAGAGAGAGAGAGAGAGAGAGAGAGAGAGAGAGAGAGAGAGAGAGAGAGAGAGAATAGAGAGAGAAAGTGAGATTCTTATTCAGGGATATTAATTTCTTGTTAGGATAAATGGACTTTTGCCTTTCCATGACCATAATAATAATACTTCCTTTTATTTGCAAATCATGAAGAAACCAATTCATAAAATGCTTCTCAGAAAATACTGGATTCTCTATTTTATATATTTAACTATCTTGAATGTAAGTATAAGAAATTTCAAGTATATTTATTAATCAGTACCTAAAATTTAAAATTCTCTTACTTTTAATCCACATATTTTTCTCTTCTATTAGATTAATTATTTAATTCTATTAGATTAATATTTAAAATATATCTGTTCTGGAGTGATAATACAGTGGGCAGGGCATTTTCCTTGTACATGACTAACCAGGTTCAATCCCCAGCATCCCCTATGGTCCCCTGAGCACCTCTAGGAGTAAATTGCTGAGTGTATGAGCCAAAAATAACCCCCCAAGTATCACCAGGTATGGTCCCCAAACCAAAGAAAAATAAAATACATCTGTTTCTCAGTGCTCAGTGGTATTAAGCACTTGCCCTTGATGGTGTGAGCCATTGGTTAAATCCCAATACTGCTGTTATTCTCTGTTGAGTGCAATCCTTTCAACTCGCCAGTCCTATCTATGGTGGCCCACAATCAGCATGCAACACCCAATATACCATTATCAAAAGTGTAACCTCCCAGTATAACCCGCCATAGAAGGAACAGCTACCACAAAAGGAGGGGGAAACATTAGTTAAAAAAAAAAAAGAAGGCTAAGTCTGTCCCTATGATTTCCATCCTGATAATGTGATCTAACTTGCTATTTTTATAAGCAATATAAGTTGATTATATATATATTTTATAAAACATCATAGAAAAAGTAAATATATGTCTTTGTAGAAAGAATAGAAAAGATAGATTTTTAAAATCTTCCCCTCATGAGTGCATCATTTCAGAAATAAGAACCGTAAATGATTCTGATAGATCATTTTAGATTTTTATCTATACCTTTATTTAAAGATATATGCACCCATATTTAGAGATAATTAATACTGGATTTAATAATTTGATGCTATAACTAAAATGTTATGAGGTTCTTCTGAGATGTGTATCTCTTTGGTTAATTGGATTACAGTTCCATATAGGGTTTAAAGATTACCCCCCCCACTCGAGTAATTATTTACATCAGAAGGTGAGCTACAGCTTCATTATTACATCATATTATTGTCTGAGTATTCAGGAGACAATCAAACTTCATGGCTGGCAGCTGTGGAAATTTAAATTTTGTGAAATGGGTCATTAATGATTAATTAATAGAAGCTATAGTGCTTGAGTTTCATTTAGAAGGCTAAACTCCAACTGGGTTTCTGAAGATGCCAAAGTCAGGGCAAATTAAATCACACCTATTATAAGGACAATATTTATTGCATACTTGGTCATAGAATTGATTTTAGATCCCATGCAAGTTCTCTACTTCAGTAAAAAGAATGCTCAAGCATGACAGTTAGTGCATTTCTGGAATTTAATTAATTTTTTAAAATCATAAACCTGTTGAGTTTTTTGATTATGATGCCAGTTTAACTTAATAGGGCCCTTTAAAAAAAAGAGTCTGCTTTCTTTTTATGTTCTACATTTTGAAAAAAAGGTGAGCGCAGTACAATGAAGTCAAATCAGGTTCTCATACATGCAAGGCAAGTGTTCTCTGTTGAATCCACATCCCTGGCCTTTTGCCCCACATTTATAGTAACATTACAGTGGTCTCAAGGTTGGAATTTGTTTCTTAAGTTATTCAACAACAGTGTTAAAATTCAAAAATAGGTATCTACCTACTAAATAAGGATACTTGATCTAATTTTCCTATTCCAGAAATATTTTTTAAACCAAAAGATAGTACTAATTTTAAAAGTGTATATTGGGGATAGTAATTTATTTGGATCATGTAGAACATAATGATTGAGGAAAATATATCACTAGTGGTTCACAGGACTTCTCACATGGACTGTTCATGATGAGGTAAATGTTTTTTCTGTGGCTTTACACCAGCTTTTTCTATAAATGGGGTGCTATAAAAAAGAAAAAAAAATATTTTTATAAAATTAATTTTTTAAACTTATATTATTAATTGATTCATTGATTGATTGGGTTTCTGGGGCCACACACAGTGGAGCTCAGGCTGGGCTCTGCACTCAGAAATCTACCACTGGCAGGCTGAAGGACCATATGGGGAAACGGAAATCGAACTAGGTCCCTCCCAGGTCAGCTGCATGCGAGCCAAATGCCCTACTTGCTGAGCTATCTCTCCAGGCCCTATTTTTATAAATTTAAAAAACTATCTTTGCAGATAAAACATATTTTTTCAGTTCTATTTCAACGCAAACATGGCAGGCATAGCCATGAGTAAGTCAAATTACTTTTTTCTAAACATTTAGACAATTGTGGAGGAAGTGGGATAATTTGATTGGTCTGTGTCTCTCACTGCATTCAAGCAACTTCGAGATACTGGTGTGAGATTTTGTTGTTGTTTTCTTTTTTCTTTATAAATTACACAGGGAAGGATATGATAAAATTGGGTGAAAACACTTCCTTTATGAGGAATGGGAAGGTTGGCAGTCTTTTGAATTTATTTATGATTATATTAGTATAATTGCATATGCCTCCCATAGGTAAGTAACATATAATGTTTAACAATATCAAGTACTAGAGAGATAAACAGAGAAAAATCCAAGTCTTTTCTCAATTACAAGCAAAGCAAATGAAGAATACAGCTTGTAATGGGTTTGGTTTGTGTCCTTTTCACCTCACCAGATATGCTGAAGTCCTAACCTTAGAATGTGACTTTATTTGAAAGTATGGTTGCTGCAGAAGTAATTTTTTAATTTATAGTTGACTTTATTATTGTAGGAGGGTGGATCCCTTAACCCATGACTGATTTGTTCTTATAAAAAAAAAGAACACTTGGGAGACAGAGATATATAGCACACACAGAGATGCCATATAAAAAAGAAGAGGCAGAGATTAGCCTTCAGTATTCACAAGGCAAGGAATGCTAAGAAAAATGAAGAGACAATAAGAGGTGTGGTTATTTTAAGACCTAATTTGCACATTTTGACATCTAGATATGTGAGGTAAAGCCAGATATTCAGAACAAAAAATGTGAGTATTGCTTTGCTAGGTCCTGTTCTAGGAAGTGCAAATAATGTTTAAAGTAGGTCTGGGAAATGCCAAAGCCTTCTGGAGCAGAATCTGCTGCGTCTTCAGCCAAGTGGAAACCTGCATATAGCTATGTACTTGTGTGCACAACTGGAAAAGAGCATGGGTCAGGGCTGCCAGGTTAAACTGAAAATCTTAACTTCAAAGACTCATGCATCCATGTGCGAATCTATGGATGCTATTGATACCTTCCAAAGAAACAGGGGGACATATATAGTCAAAAGATTTAATATTAAATTTTACAATCTCCTGAGGGATTTATGATAAAGGATGAGGAATACCTGCTCCAGAGTTTCACTCTCAGAATACTACTTGTAAAAATAAAGATTGCTCTTGACTAAACAGACATTGAACAAGTGGTATAATCAAATTCACATTTAGCAAAATGATTGTTAGTTAGGAAATTGGTGGAAGGAGATATCACCTTGGGACATTGTATGTATGAACATAGGCATTTGTGACTGTTACTATAATTTCCATATTTGCCTCATAGGCATTCTTGAAGTGAGTAGGAACTATTACAGTTATGGCCCAATATTTATTAATGTTCTAGGCACTATGTTAGGTGCTTTATGAAAGTATTTTCTATTTGGGGGGGTGGAGTAGCGATGAGGGTCATTTAGTCCTATTTTTATTTAATTTATTGAAACTCAAATTTATACTTTTGATGCTACTTAAAACACAATTAAATTTACAGGCAACAGAAAAATCATTTAAAGGAATCTGAAAACATAATTATCATAGCGATTTTTAAATGTGTTTTTTGGGGGGGCGCCGGCTGTGTGAAAAATGTGTTGAGTGGCTGCTGTGTCCTGTCATGTGAAACTCTTGGGAGTGGGGCCAAAAAGAGGCTCCAGAGAAACTCGCTCTCACCAGAAGCTCACTCTAGGGGTGGGAACGCCAAGGAACTGCTTCACAACGTGAAAACCAGCTATAAGAGCAGTACTTTTCAGAAGCCAGGTCCCTGGTTTGTGACATCAGCGCTGGGAAAATTTATGAAACAACACCTGCCCAGTGGGGCCCGACTGTGAAAAATTGTGAGTGCTGCCTGTGTGTGTCTGTCTCCTGTCCTGTCGTGTGAAACTCTTGGGAGTGGGCTGAAAGAGAGGCTCCAGCAGAGCATTTGCTCCTCTTTGCTACGCGGCCATGTGCTCTTTCTAAAGGAAAGAGCACCCATCGCAACAAGAAGAAAAAAATCACACCTAAGACTGTGCTGGATCACTGAAGCCCAGCATTTTCTCTCTGGACTGTCTTCTCTGCTCTGCGTGCTCAGATCCTAAGATTTGATCCTGTGAGAGGCTTCAATCCACGGGAGGACTTCCCTCCCTTGGAGGAAAGTCGATCCACCCAGAACGGGTGGAGCCAGAGGAGTTGTGGTTGGTGTACATCATTTAGCCAATGAATATCACCACAAACATGTAGTAAAAACCCCACAACACAAGTGTGACAATGGGGGAAACAATGCAGGCCAGCATCAGGACCATAGAGAATGAAGATGACAATTCTGATGACCAGATAATTGACCCAACCAACTAATCAACCTCTCAGATAAGGGCTATTAGACAAGCAATTATGGAAGATGCTCAAAGAACTCAAAGAAACCACGGATCAAGTTGACCAGAACACTAACAAGAACCAAGAAAATTTGATAACAGAAATCATAAAAACTCCAATCTGAAATAACATGTCAACTAAAAGGCCTGAAAAAAACTCAGTAAAACGAAGGTGAATGACAAAATGGATAAGCTCTGGGACAGGGTATCAGAAGCGTGAGAATAGACTTGGTGCTGTGGAAGATGAGATACATAACAATTCCATACAGCGAGAGGAGATTGGGAAAAAAAACTTAAAGCAAATGACAGGACAGTGGAAAAAATTAGTCAAGAATGGGAACAGATGAAAATAGAAGTCTATGATAAGCTCAACAAAAACACTTAAGAATCATTGGAGTCCCAGAGACACAGGAAGAAAATTTCCAGGAAAGAGTTAACGGTCAAGAACATCATTAAAAGAGAAACTTCTCAGAGCTAAAGAATATATTGTGATCAAATCCTGCACGCTCGAAGAATACCAACCAAAGAGACCCCAGGAAAAAATACCCCAAGACACATCCTAGTCACAATGATGAATCCCACAGATAGACACAAACTTCTAAAAACAGAAAGATCAAAAGGGAAATTACATTCAAGGGAGCATCCTTGAGATTTACAGCAGAATCTGTCACCAGAAACACTCAAGGCCAGAAAAGCAGGTGGGGTGGGATATTGTGGACAAGACTGAATGAAATGAACGCTTCACCTAGAATACTGTACCCAGCAAAACTCCCGTTTCCGGTTTGACGGAAGAATACATGGTTTCACAGAAACTTTTTACGGACTCAAAACCAGTCTTAAGTAGAAAAAACGGAAAGACCTAATTTAAAGACAAGACTAACCAAAAGACACACCATAATTTCGATATAAAGATGGCATTAAATCCCAGGACAATTCTTTCTCTCAACATCAATGGACCTAAATGCCACCACTTAAGAGACACACAAGTGGCTAAATGGATCAAAAACCTCAATCCAACCTTCTACTACCTACAAGAAACGCACCTGAAATAGTCAGAACAAACATAGACTCAAAATAAAAGGCTGGAGAAAAATAATCCAAAGCAAACAACACCCATAAAAAAAGCTGGAGTGGCAACTGTATACTCAGGAAGATTGTAAGGGACAAAGATGACATTTTATATTAATTTTATATTTTATATTAATCAAGGGGGTATGTAAAGCAGGAAGAAATCACTCTCTCTAAACATATAATGCACCAAATTAGGGGCAGCAAAATATTTATACCAATTGTTGACAAATACTGAAAAATAATATCAATAAACAACCACAATAATTGTGGGGGACCTCAACACGGCTTTGTCCAACACTGGATAGGTCAACCAGACTGAAACCAACAAGAATATACTAGACCTGAGGAGAGAAATGAAAGAAAGAGGCCTAGTGGATATATAGGAGACTCCATCCCCAGAAACCTGGATTCACATTCTTCCTCCAATGTACATGGGACATTCTCCAGGATAGACTACACGCTGGCACAATAAAGGCATTACCTCCATAATATCAAGAGGATAGAAATATTGCAGGCTACCCTTCGCTGACCCACAAGGCTCTGAATTATTTGTGAATTCCAAAGGGACAACAGAATAAAAAACTTTAACACCTGGAAATTAAACAGCCTCCTACTGAATATCCAGTGGGTCTGAGATGAAATCAAGGAGGAAATCAAAAGGTTCCTGAAACAAATGATAATAAAGACACAAACTATCAGAACTTATGGGACACAGCAGAAGCTAGTACTGAGAGGAAAATTTATAGCTTTGCAAGCACACATCAGGAAGGAAGAAGGGGCATACCCGTGTAGCTTGATGACACAGCTATAGAACTAGACAGTGCTCAACAAAATGACCCAAAAATAGGGAGACAGAAGGAAATAACAAAGCTGATAGCAGAAATCAAACAAAGTGGATAACCCAAAAAACAATCCGAAAGATCAACGAAAGCAGAAGTTGGTTCTTTGAAAAAATAAATAAGATTGATAGACCATTGGCAAAAATAACAAAGAAAGAGAGAGAGAGAGAAACTTGATAACTCGTTTTAGGAATGAAAAGGAGAGATCACTACTGATATGACAGAGATTCAAAGGTTAATCAGAAACTACTTTGAGAAACTCTACACCATCTAAAAATGAGAACCTGGAAGAAAATGGATAAATTCTTGGACTCTTATAATCTTCCCACGGTTGAAGGAAGAGGATGTAGCTTATCTAAACACACCCCAATCAACTATTGATGAAATTAAAACGGTAACCAAAGGTCTGCCGAAAAACAAAAGCCCCAGGCCCAGATGGATTCACTAATGAATTCTTTCACACTTTCCAAGAGGAACCTACTACCAATCCTTGCAAGACTCTTTCATGAAATGGAACAAACTGGGAACATTTTTCAAATAGCTTTTATGAAGCCAACGTCACCCTGATACCTAAACCAGACAGAGATACTATGAAAAAAGAAAATTACAGACCAATATCGCTGATGAATGCAGATGCAAAGATCCTCAACAAAATCCTGGCAAATATTTGATCATGTGTCTTTTTAATTTATTTTAATTTTTTCAAAGTTTTTGGGCTTACTCCTGGCTCTGTGCTCAATTACTCCTCGTAGTGCTCAGGGCGCTATATGTGTTACTGGGGATTGAACTGCAATCACTATGTGTATGTTTTTAATAAAGTTTTACAGATAAAAAGGATACATTTAGTAAAGAAAACTGAGAAGGGGGCCGGAGAGATAGCACAGTGGTAAGGCATTTACCTTGCATGCTGCCAACCCAGGATAGGACACGGTTCAATTCCTGGTATCCCATATGATCCCCCAAGCTTGCCAGTAGTGATTTCTGAGCACAGAGCCAGGAATAACCCCTAAGCATAGCCTGGTGTGGCCCAAAACCAACCAACCAACCAACCAACCAACCAACCAACCCAACCAACCAACCAAACCAACCAATCAACCAACTAATCAATAACCTTAAAAAAAAAAGGCAGAAAATAGGGGCCAGAGTGGTGGCACAAGGGTAAGGCATCTGCCTCTCCTGTGCTAGCCTAGGACAGACCACTGCTCGATCCCCTGGCGTCACATATGGTCCACCAATTCAGGAGCTATTTCTGAGCACATAGCCAATAGTTACCTGAGCCTCATCGGGTGTTGACCCCAATCAAACAAACAAAAGACATAACCCAGAATATTGAGAAGAGAGCTGGGCTGACTTATTCACTCAGTCAATTTCTTTTCCAGCTCAACATTTTCTGTGTGACATTAGCAATGGGATAAAAATAAATAATGAAAATGCATCATTTTTGCCTTAAAGAATCTGCAATAGGGCAAGCAGATATTTATCAAATAATCCCAGTTACTTAAATGCAAAGTTTGGGGCACTTGCTATGAGGGCCAACACAAGAGGGCCATGAGAGTCTGAGAGGGAAATGACCTCTTCTAATGGATTGCAGCAAAGACAACATTAACGAATGAGCTGATAGTTAAAAGGCAAAGGAGCAGGGCTGCAAGAGGGGGAGCACAAGATGAAGGGGTCCTCCACTGGTGGATCATCCAAGCAGCAGAGGTGTAAATGGACACACATCAAGAGCAGGAAGATTCTAGCACTGAGGGTAAGTATCCTTTTCTTGCATTTTATAGAAGAACAAGTTGATCTTGTTCGTGGGGTGGCAGGAGTAGCAAATGAACGCAGAAGGAAAATTAATGATTCTGTGAGTCATTTTGCTTTATGCCAGATTATTACAAGCCAGTGATTATTAAGTCTCAAAGCTGTTTTATTTTACAGAAGAGCAGGAAATATGTTTCCTGGGGACTAATAATATTCAGACCTGTAGCTTTCTGTAGGTGTGCCCTGTGTTAGGCAGCAAATGTATTTCCAGAGAATTGTGTCTAATTCACATTTTTGTAAATTGACTAATTTTAAACCCAGCATGAAGTAAGCTTTATAAAAAGGAAACCTATGGTGCATCCTTTTATAAAGTACAACATCTTTTTGAAAAACAAGTGTGCTTTGTAAATCTCTCCTTTAGTGGAAGAAAATAAGGGAGCAAAGATGCTGAGAAACTTGTATTCACTTCCACCTAAGGATGCAACAAATGAGCAGCTTTGTTTCAAATGCCTGGGTCTGTAAATATTTTAGGAGGAAAGCAGCATCTTTTTGTCATCTTTATTATTTTTAAAAAGAAAGCTTGTTGAGATAAACAATCTTTGGCTTCATTTTAATTGGAAATTTGCAACTACTGGAGCATTTTCAGGATACTCTTTTCCCCCAAAAGAATGGAGCAGGTGTCTGTTTTAAAGATCAGCATTTTCTTTTTTCAGGTTCTCCTTCAGTGCTGCTCAGAAGATAAATGATTTTTTGTGTGGCAAGAGCCAGCATTGATTTACTTGATTACTTTCATTCTCAGGGAGTTGATGTAATAGTGCTACTGCAATGTGTCTCTGATGTTGTGGGATTGCGTGGTCCCAAGATTCCAGTGACACTTTTATAGACATTACCTGGAGATTGATTGCGATAGTTTCTTTCTTCTGTAGTTGGATTATAGGTCTAGTTGATTTGGAAGTTATCTAGAAAGAGGAACTTTTTCCAACTGCTCGTTTTCTTCTGAGATTCATGGATTTCTAAAAAAAATTTTCTTATGTCTCAGTCTCATGGTTTTTTATATTTGATGAAGAATAAAACACAAAATGTACTTAACCTTTATCCAGATATAAAACACATACTTTCAGTGATAATGAAACTATTAATAACTTCTTATTATAAACATTTCAAAAGTATTTTGTTTCTTGGGATGATTATTTACTAAAAGTCTAGGACTTATTTTAATATTCATGCCAAGAAAAATAAATGTACCTTTTAGTAAATTCTAATTTTCAAGCATTTTCTTAAGATCAGCCTGAAGAGGACCAGAGATAGTACAGTAAGTAGGTGCTTACATTGCCTGAGACAGACCTAAGTTGATTCCCAGCATCTTATATGGTCCCCAGCACATTGTCAGGAGATCAGGAGTGAAACTGAGCATGAGACCAAAAGTAACTCCTGAGCATTGTCAGGCATGACCCCAAAACAAAATTAAACAAAAAGTTAGCCCCCCAAATAGCTACCATATGACACTAGGAAAATATTTAAATTGTATATATACTATAATATTACAAATAATTGGTACACAGAAGATCTAAAATACTTCCCATTTTATTATATAGCAAAAAAAGATGTTATTAATTTATAGCTAAATTAACTGATTTAAATTAATTAACTGATTTAATTTTCCTCTATGTTTTTCATTCTTTTTTTGGGGGGGTCACACCTGGCAAAGCTCAGGGGTTACTCCTGCCTCTGTGCTCAGAAATTGCTCCTGGTTGACAGGGAGAACATATGGGATGGGACAGATTCAAACCACCATCTGTCCTGGATCAGCTGCATGCAAGGCAAATGCCCTACTGCTGTGCTATCTCTCCGGCCCCTGTCATTCATATTTTTAAATGACAAACACACAGAAAATTAAATATGTGTGCTAATATAGCTATGAATTAATATAACTATATATTTTGATTATTGGGTGTGGCCATACTTCTACCACCAAAATGCAGATGATATGGATTATAGGAAACTAATATTGCTGGCTCTTATGTCATTAAAATGACCATCTTACCCAAAGCTCTATACAGAGTCAATGTAATGCCTCTATGGAAAATGGTATGGAAATTTCCCTCTGGACTAGCTTTAAGTCTGGTATCTGGTCTTCCTCTGCCTGTACCCTCCTCCCCATTTCTAAATTTCCTTTCCTCTGCTTACTCTGCATTTCACTTGTCCTGTCATGCTTACTGGCTTCTCTGATTACATGCTCCTCACCAGGGAACACACACCTCTAGTGCGTGTGCATGAATGCTCACCTGTGATGAAATCAACATGTTGGTTTTTTAACTATCTGACACTAAACAGCTGTTGAATTGAATCAAAGTACATTGAAATCCTAAAACCTGATTAAATATCCTTAAATCCATGCAGAAAAATTAGTGAAAATTCATAAAGGAATAGAATTAAATAAAATCAAAAAAGAACAAATGAGAGCTGTTGTTTGATAATAGTTTCTCTCTGGGGGGAAAAGGATGGGAGTCAGATACACTTCCTAACATCAGGACTGATGGAACTAAGTGGATCTTGTGACAAAGGCTCCCTAGGAAAGGCCACTTGAGCGTCATAACAGAGAGGTATAAGACATCTGTGAGTATTTTTGTTCAAATCCAGTCATTCACCTTCCCACAAGTCTCCTCTTCCCATGTCCCTGCATCAGGGCCCTGGTCCTGTCCACTGCAATTAGAACAGAAATGAACAAATCCATGCAAAACAGTTGGCTCAACTTAACACACAAGGGAAGAAAAAGATGCTTTGGTGGGTCATTGCATCTGAGCTTTGGGTCTAGCTTTCTCCTCGGTATTTAAACCTTACTCAGTGGGTAAGCAGACAAGCCCAGGGAGAAACTGAAACCGAGTGAGAGGGAGGTGCCTGAAGACTGGCAGCTTAGCACATGACAGTGTTGTTTTGCCCTTTCCGGGGTCCAGAAGATATCCTTTACTAGAAGCCCCAGAAAGTAGCAAATGTAGAGGGGAATAGGGGAAAATGGTTATTCAATCAAAAACAAAACAAAACAAAAACAAAATGGAGTTGGGCTTTTGAGTAGTACTCTCCTCAGTTCAGAGAAAAAAACAAGTCTGATGAACTGATTTCTACTGGCACAAAAGAGAGATGGAGAATGCTAATGTGAAGAGATTAGCCACAATATGTACTTACTCCCTCACAAATAATTTACAAACAACCAGTTTGGCTGTGGAAAGAATGCTTGGTGAGGAAATATAGGAAAGGGTCAAAGGGAAAGGAGAACAGGAGTAGGAGGAAGGCATTTCCAAAGCCAACAAGTTATCTTAGAGTGGTCTAAGCAATTTTCTTCATTATTGGAGGCAACTGCCCAGCCCCTACATCACTCTGTCTCTGTCTATGAATCTCTGGAAAATTCTGCTCACTTCCCTTAGCCTTGCTTATCTGAACTCTGCAGTCAAGAAGAACACATTGATAAATCTCTTCATATTGAAATAAGATCCCCATTCCCTCAAAAGAAAAAACTATCTCTGAAGCCATCAAAGCCAGGTTATCTTTTGAAAAGCTCAAGTGACCTTAGTCTGCCTAAACTTTGAAGAATTTCCTGCTGGTCTTTATAGAGGTTCAGTGGAGCAGGGAGTTGTTTTCAGTTATTTTTAAATGCTAAAATGATGATGCAGGATTGGGTATTTGGGTGATTCCAAAGGCAAAACTAAAACAGGAGTGGAAACTAATGGAAAGCAGATGCCTGGGGAAAATGACCATCAAAGAACTTGAACTTTGCGAATGGAGTAGTTGGTGAAAAGGGTCAAGGTATCACCAGGAGGCATCTGAGCATTTTTCTGGAGGGGATTCAAGCATTTGAATGAGGCGAATTAAGGAACCACATGTTCATAATCTGTAGTTTGCAAAGTCCTCACTCTGGTGAGCTGCTCCAGATTATAGAGATTTTATCAAGGGCTGAAATGTGTTACATGCAAATGTATGAATGTGACATTGACCTTATTTAATATTACTGCAGAGGAGGTCAGGACCAACAATTAGAGAACATAGGGATATAGTTCAGGTGAAAAATAAAGCCCTGAATTTGATTCCTGGAACTCCATCCTCCACTCCAACAACCTTTGAGGTTCCCTGAAGCTACATTTCACTCATACCTCACCCCATCACCATCAGGTTTGAGTATTACTAGAAATGGCCCCTAAAAATATAATGAAGGCCAGGGATGTGACTCAAAGAAAGAGTGCAAATATTTTGCATGCCAGAGGGCCGGGGGTTTAATCCTCAGCACTGCATAACCACCACCAAAACGCCAGGTATGAAGCCAGAATTGGTAGTAATCCTTTCACACTGCCAGTTGTGACTCAGAAGCAGAAAATAGAAAGACACAGATAGAGATGAGAGGTACAGAGATAGAGGAAAATATAAGGAAAATTAAAAAGCATACAAAAAGCACAAGAAGGAGAATGTGAAAGTAGAAAATGGGAGGAGAGGGTGGTGGAGCAAGAGTGAGACTGTGAGGACAGGAGAGGAGAGACTGGTTAGAGAAACAGAAACATGCTTATTCAGACTTTGTTTTTTATTCACAAAGGATGTGCACACTTTCTATCTCCTTTGGCACTATTCTTACAGCTATTGTGAGAAGATGCACTCTCTCCAAAATATGGCAAATAATGCTAGATTCTTGGGCTATTCTGCAATCAGTAAGGCCTTAAGAATGAGATGCTTCGTGACATGGGCAGTAGGAGTTCTTGCACTTGGGACGGTCAGATAGCCAGTATGGCATCTTGTCATATTTAATCCTTTGCTCCAGAGTACTTTATAATCATTACCTGATCTTTATGGCATCCCTGACAGGCAAGTGGTGCCATTTCTGATTTAAAGATGAAACAATGGAAGCGATTTAAAACTATAGCAGTGAGATTCAGGACTGCAAACAAAAGCTAAAACTCTTCCTCTGTCAGTTTTCTGCTTAGGTTCCTTGATTAACACTTTCAAGCAGCTATTCTTGAGCCAATGTTGGCCTACCCAGATGCTTTCTGAAAGCCTGGGCATGCTGGGTGTAGTGCTTGAATGGGAGATTTCCAACTTGGAAGGTCACAGGGGCTGCCATCTCTCGATTTATCCGAATGCCAATAGCTCCTCCCAAATATTAATTCTGTGGTCTTGGCTTTATGCTTTTTCTTCTTAGTATTTTAGTCACTAAACGACTAAAGTTTGCGTATGTATACAGTGGTCAGTGGAAGTGTGTGTGTGTTTTTGTGTGTATGTATGTCTAAATGTATGTACTTTTGTGGGTACATCTGAATTGTATGATTCTTGCTTTACAGTCCTTACTTCCTATGTTCAAAGAAAGACTGAACTTTTTTTCACTGTATCATTTTGATAGCAAGCCTGTGAATACTAATGAGAGAAAAAATATTTTTCTGGGGAAAAATATTTCCGTGCATCCTGACATTTTTGGCAAGTCGTTTTCAAATCATAATGGAAAGTTTTGATAAAGTGAATTACCTTTTGTGCTGAGTTGTTTTCTTTGTATTTCTCCATGCCTACCATTCTCTTGGTTTTCTATTAAATTATTATTTTTGCTGTATTACTTTACAAGTTGTAATTGCTTTGTTATCGCAGAGAGAGAAAAAAGTGGGTTTCATTTTATCCTTTTATCATCTAGTATCTCAGTGAATGGATTGTAACACTCCTCATTACCATAGTTTTGTTCTGCACAGTTTTTAATGATAATTGCCCTTGTCATTTCTTGTAATATAAGCTATAGAAATCTTCTGCTTAAAGAAGAGAGAGATTAACAAGTCATAATATAGTTCCTAACTGAATCCTAACAGGATATTTTATATTTCATTTGAAAAGCATTAATTTAAGGACAAGGCACTGATGAAATAAACAAAAGATGGACCAGCATATTTGAGACTGAACATTCTTTGTTGGGCCCACTAATCCTTCTGACACCTTCAAATATATAATTTTTCCTCTTTCTGTTTCTTGCATGCATACTTCCTATATCTTTTTTAAATGCTAAATGTCTTTCTGATTTTGAACTTAATGATTTTTTTTTGGTCACACCTGGCAGTGCTCAGGGGTCACTCCTGGCTTCACACTCAGAAATTGCTCCTGGCAGGCTCGAGGGACCATATGGTACGCCAGGATTCGAACCACCGTCCTTCTGCATGCAAGGCAAATGCTCTACCTCCATGCTATCTCTCTGGCCCAACTTAATAATTTTTTATATGTAAATAATTCTTTATTTAAATACAGTGATTACAAACAATTGTAGTTGGGTTTCAGTCATAACAGGAGCAACCCCTTTCACCCATGCAACCTTTGCATCACCAATACCCCCATATTTTCCCTCCCCCACCCCCAGCCTGTATTTGAGACAGTCTTTCAGGGATCATTTCTGTAGTATTGATTTTGAACATCTGTGCTTGTGATCTGAAAGCTTCATAAGCTCCATACCAACCTCTTCTGTCAAGGTGGGGTATTCCCTGTCACTTTAATCAAGGCAACCCTGTAGGACTACTTGGGGAAATAAGCACGGAAGAAGGAGTTAGTTAATCTGTGGAACAAATAAGGAAATCAAGTTGCTGTTGAGCAAAGAGCTTCATGTTAAAACATAATCACAGGGTGA